>NC_056743.1:585357606-585372830 GCF_019279795.1 Protopterus annectens | reverse complement strand
TATTAGCGCCCGTGTGTTCGCCCTTCATTATTTTGGCAAAAATTTTATTATATCATGTAAACCGGATACACGCCAGTTTTAGGCAAAAGACGCAAGGATAAGGACAGACATCCGAGGCCTGCACCGAGTACTGAGACCACGCTTAGGCCGACTACAGGTTCTCCGGTTATCAGCGAGGTGCCTACGCAGCCCCTGACTACCGATGAAGCTAGTTTACCGGCGACTTCAGTACCCGAGGTCGCAGGCTCCATTCCCACTACAGATACCGACGCCACTCTTGGCGGGGAAACTGAAAATTAAGCAAGGCCTGCCATTTCTGAAGGCGTTTTCAGGCCTACTACCTTTTCTATTAAATCCTTCACTAAATCTAAAGCTGCATTGAAAACTAAAAAACAGGGTCCTCAGACCTCCTCTCAAGGCCCCATGCCTAAAAAACAGATGCTTAAAATGGCTGAGGATTTAATTACTCATCAGGGGTTCTCAACCCCCCTCAGACAAAAGACCCAGGTTGGAGGAATACTACCCTTCCTCAGACCAGGCTTCTATTACCTCAGACCATTCTGAGGACCAGGATTATGCCTATTCTCCTTTTGAAGACTCTGATGCTGAGGAGTCTATTCCCTCGGTCTCCCCCCCCCCCTGAAGACAACTCTTTTGGGGAAACCCTGCATACATTGAGAGAGCACTTACACTGGGAAGGCCAAGATTACTCAGATTCCAAGAAAAGGCTCAGGGAATTTTTACTGCTTCCCCAGCATAGGCCCCTGGCTATCCCTCCTGTCTTAGATATTTTGGATGATGTATACGCAGAAGCCAGTCTTAATCCAGACTCTTTACCTCCAGCCCCAGTTAAACCAGACAGATATTACCGGGTTCCTGATTCTCACCAGTTCCTTTATAAAAGCCATACTGCGGACCCAGAAACAATTTCACAAGGTCCCAAGGGGATTAAGGCCTCTACTGCTAAAAACCCTTTACCTTCAGAGAGAGATTCCAGAGCATTAGAAAGGTGGGGGAAAAAGGTGCATACATCAGCCACCTTAACTGTGGGGGAAAAAAGTGCATACATCAGCCACCTTAACTATGAGGGCATTAAACTGTCAATTTCACATGTTAAAGTACCAACAGTTCTTGCTATCTCAGCTGAAAAGCAAAATGACACAAACTGAACAACCAGATTTGAAAGAGTTGCAGGATTTGTTGCATGGAGCTGAACAAGTGGGGAAACCTACCTTGCAGTGTGGTTTTGATGCTTTAGAGGCCTCATGTAGAGCTGCTGTAATGGGATCTGTCATACGTAGACATGCTTGGCTCAAAGAGCAAACCTTACCAGATCATGTCAAAGCAAAGTTATTAGATGCACCACTACAAAAAGATGTATTGTTCGGTGTTAAAGCTGAGGAAAAGAAAATGGAGGAAAAAGCAAAATCTATGCAAACAGTTAAAGATTTATTGCAGGTGCAGCCTTCACGCTTCAGCAGAAACTGGCCTTCAAAAAATTGGTCCTTTCCAGCCATGGACAGACCCCAAAGGAGCAGATACAGACGCCCAAGGGGTAGAGGACAACCTCAAGGATCTTACAGAGCTAGACAGTGGCAAACACCAGCCCCAAGAGGTGGAGAAGATAGACCACAGTCATTTAGAAAACAGACACAATGACTTTCCCCTATGCCTGCCAAACAAAGCTGTAATGGCAGCACCTTTGGGTGGAAAACTGGCCTTATTTTCAAAAAAACTGGCACATTGTTACAAAGGACAAATGGATTCTGAATATTATAGACAGAGGCTACAGGTTCCACTTTCACACCCTTCCAAAAATGAGAGGCATGCCAAACCTGCCACAACATCAATGGGCAGAGGCACAAAAACAAATTTTCGCTCTCATGGATATGAAAGCAATTCAAGAGGTACCTGCAAAAGAACAAGGTCAAGGTTTTTATTCAAGACTATTTCTGGTACCAAGGAAGGACAAAGATTGGAGACCCATCTTAGACCTATCTATTCTAAACACATATCTAGAGGTACCAAAATTCAAGATGCTCACATTACAGCAGCTTCTTCCCATGCTGGGCAAGGAGTCTTGGCTGGTAACGTTGGACCTCAAGGAGGCATACCTGCATGTCCCTATCAGACAAGATTGCAGAAGATACCTCAGATTTCTTGCAGGTTCAACCCATTACCAATTCTCTGCATTGCCCTTTGGCTTATCTACTGCACCCAGAGTGTTTACGAAATGCCTGGCATCAGTAATTGCCTTCTGCAGACAACAAGGAATACAAATCTACCCATATCTGGACGACTGCCTGATCCAAGCGGACAGCAAGGACATTCCATTGCAGCATCTGGCGTTTGTAATAAAACTGTTAAATTACCTGGGTTACACAGTGAACAAAAAGAAATCAAAACTAATACCTTCTCAACAGATAATTTTCCTGGGTGCCAGCTTAAATACAGTGACCCAGACGGCCTACCTCACGCCAGACAAACAAGGGCAACTGTCTCAATACTTCAACAAAATGGCAACTTTAACCAGGCTAACTTGCAAGGAAAGTCCTGCAGGCTCTGGGGTTCATGGCATCTTGCATCCTACTAATACCATGTGCAAAGCTGCATATGAGGAAACTACAATGGTACCTAAAAAACTTATGGTCTCAACACAGCCACAGCTTGGAAACAATTATACCACTCATTCCATGCCTTCAAAAGGAATTTTTGTGGTGGGCTCAAGCATGCCAAAGAAACACAGGTCTCCCTTTGTTTACCACAAGCAACTCAAATCATCACAACAGATGCCTCAGACTATGCCTGGGGAGCATACATGGCAGATCAGTGCATTCGGGGAAAATGGTCCCAAAAAGAGATGCACCTACACATCAACCAAAAGGAGATGCTAGCCGTGCAAAATGCTCTTATGACCTTCAAAGACCTACTGCATCCAGGCCAGCTACTAATAAGGACAGACAACACCACAGTCATGTGGTACATAAACAAACAGGGGGGGAACTCATTCATACCCCCTATGCAGACAAGCTATGACACTGTGGAACACAGCACTGGAATTGCAAATTCAACTACAGGCACAATTCCTGCCAGGGAAGGAAAACACACTGGCAGACAACTTAAGCAGAAATATGACAGACCCACACGAATGGAAGTTACATCCTCAAGTCTTCTCAAGGATAACTTGGGCATGGGGACAGCCAGACATAGATCTATTTGCTACCCACAGAAATTACCAGTTGGAGAAATTCTGCTCAAGGACCGATCATCCACAGGCCTGGAAAGTGGACGCACTCTCGTTCAATTGAACAAAATTGACAAGTCTATGCCTTCCCGCCTCTACCTCTACTGACCAAAGTCCTATTAAAAACCAGAGCAGAGAGGCCACAAATGATTCTCATTGCTCCAGACTGGCCACGACAGCACTGGTATCCTCTCCTAAAGAGCCTGTCACACTCACCACCATGGATCCTACCTCAAGTTCCTCTTCTGTTGTCCCAGCACAACTACAAAACCCTTCACAGTCAGCTCAGAACATTAAATCTAGCTGCATGGAGAATACCTTAATTTCCCAACAGACTCTCCTCTCCAAGGAGGTGCAGGATGTTATCTTGGAGGCCAGGAGACCCTCTACTAGAAAAACCTACTCCGCCAAATGGAAGCGATTTTGTTCCTGGAATCAAGCAAAGGGCCAGAATCCTTGGGTAATAAATATACCTCAAATTTTACAGTACCTAGCTGAGATGTTAAACAGTGGCCTTTCCTTCTCCTCCATCAAGATCCACGCTTCAGCCATTTCAGCACAATACAATACGGATCCTCCTTTATTCTCACATCTTCTATTAAAGGAGTACAACAGGTATCACTAATGTATTCCTCAACTTCACAGCCCTTTTCCTCCCTATTTACATTGTCCTCTGTAAAGCAACAACAATAAAGCATTTACAATTTTTATAATTCCCCTTACTTCTGTAACAGAAGCCTACCTTCTCATACTGTGATGGTTTCACTTACAAAATGATTCTCTCACATTTGAATAAAGCTTGCTGGAGTCGCCCAATTACTGACATCGAGGCCAGGCAGTGCAGGTACTTTTTTTTTTTTTAAATCCGTTCCCTCCCCCAAAGTGACATCACCACAGCCGTCATCTGATTCTAACTAAAATAATAAGACCACCCATTCTGTGATGTTATGGCTCCCTTGTCCTTCCCCCAGCCTGAGTGCTGTTCATTTTATTCAGTAGTAGTGTAGTAACACCGATGTTTGGAAATACAGAAATTTGGTATGCATACTTGTACATTCTGCACGTCAAATGATACTTAGGTGGTGTATCGCTTGCATACCTCTCTGTTGTATTTGCACCAGATACTGCTAGTGTGCAGTGCGGGAATAGAAAGATTAAAACATTACCCTGGTATCAGAGGTGGCAGTGCAACATATTCATAGTAGCTTAACGAGAGTAGAAGCAAGCACCATGTGAAACCTGAACAAGCACCTAGAATTATTCAGTGCAGCTTTCACACCTTAAGTCTATAAATTAATTCACATACTCACATGAACAGGAGTAGCTGCATATTGATGGCTAAAGGTGTATGGGCATGTCAGCTGGTTACTACACTGCAAAACTGGTATGTAATGGTGGAGATATTTGGAAGGCATGAGCAAACACACCAGTATATTAAAGCCATAGCACCAATTGAACTGGAGGCTGGCAAAAAGATTTAGTAAGGGATTTTGTCCATGCACAAATATTTCAACAGGGATTCTTTGCTGTGGCATCCATTATCTGATTCAAGGTAAGTTAACCTTGATGTCCTTTATTTAAAAAAAAATCAATAAAAAATTTACTTTGTTATAAGTGACTTCTGGACACAATAAAAATGAAGGGGAAAATATAGCAATGTGGTTTGTATGTACAAAGACAAATCCAGGGACACTGCAAAAGGTTTTTTTTGCAAACCAACCAGTGGAGTAAAAACATATGAAGGCAAACACTACATACCAGCACACTTTGCACATGTAAATCTCAATTTTTAACAAGGTGGAAACATGAAGTGATACCTTAACACTTAAATTAATAAAGATCTAAACTGGTTAATAGTATAAATGTTTTATTGTTTAGTTCCTTGGTGAAAGACCTTACTGGATGTGATTGCAGTCAAGTAAGGCCGTGGCTATAGTGCAGCAAAAAAATGCCCCCTCTAACAAAGGAAATGCTAGAGCAAAGATTAAATTACATGAGTTAAGCACCCTGCTGAGATCTGACAATCAATGGAATTACCATGTCAAATTACCCTCAGGACTTTGACAGCTAGGGAAGCTAAGTGTTATGGGGGAGGGGAGAGGTAAATGGACTGGAATTCATTGTCTCACAAATTAGTGCCATTTAAACTAAATTTGAAAAAAAAAAGGCAGCAGTAAACAGCACTTTTGAGTGTGTTCTGTGGCATTTGCACTGCTTCTGTTTTAAGTAGTCATCCAGCAGCAGGGAATGTTACTTACACTGTTCTATTTTACTCAGTACTTTGTACGCATGCAACATCTATGAAATGACAGGAACTTTAGGCAAACAGAGACCTGCATGATGTAACATTTTTGAGCCATTTCTGGGATACTGGATGGCAACCTGATTTATCCAAACCACGTCAATATGCCAGCCACCAGGTGGTCAGAGTCTGGAATTACATATAAAAATATTTAAAATCCTGTAAATAATCCCAGAGTGCTGTTATAAGTGTAGGAAACATCATGCGATGATGTTTTAAACATGTTTTTTGAGTCTGTGGGTGCGGTACTCCTTTAAGGCAGTTCCTCAGAGGGGCAAAAAATATAAAAACCCCCATGGAAACCACCAGTCCCAGCTTGGGACCTCAACTTCGTATTGGAAAAGCTGACCCTGCCTCCTTTTGAGCCGGCCTCTTCAGCAGAGTTACAATACTTGTCGTGGAAAACAGTCTTCCTTCTGGCTATTACCTCAGCACGCAGGGTTTTGGAGCTACAGGCCCTCATGGCTGTGCAACCATTCATCATTTTCCATCAGGACAGGGTTTCCTTACGAACCAACCCTACCTTCATGCCAAAGGTTGTATCCACTGTAGCTTTGAATCGGACTATTCATTTACCTACCTTTTATCCAAACCCAGAGAACAAAGGTGAGAGGCTACTACATTCCTTGGACATTCACAGGCAACTTCGTTATTACTTGGACAGAACAAAGTCATTCAGGAAATCTGAGCAGCTCTTTGTGTCCTATGCTACAGGTGCTCAAGGAAAGGCTATTTCCAAACAGACTATTTCAAAATGGATAGCCTACTGCATACGCTTTTGTTATTAATTTTATGGAAAATCAGTGCCTTTATACATCATATCCCACTCCACCAGGGCTACAGCTACCTCCGCAGCTTTCCTCAGGGGGGTCCCTACCAAGGACATTTTGGAAGCAGACACTTGGAGTTCAGTGCACACTTTCTCCAAGCACTACCACCTTCCACTATACTCAAAATCTAGAGCGGGCTTTGCCACAGCAGTCCTGCAGGGCATTCTAGCCCCTCCTAATTCTGCTTAGTACCAGCCACCCTTACTTAGCTTTGGGATTCTACCCAAGTGTGATGACTGCAGCTGTATGCATGATGAACATAGTACAGTTTTGTACCTACCATAAATGTAGATGTTAGAGTGCTAATACAGCTGCAGTCCAGGTTACCCTCCCTCCATCCCCTCTTAGGACAGGGCTTATGACAAACACCTTTAACATACAACCTATTTGGGGTATTTCTTTATGGTGTATTTGCTTGCAACCATCTACTTATGTATGTTTGCATAACATCATGATGTTCATCGTGTTTCACTGTTGCAGTCATGACTGTAGGGTTCTCCCCTGCCGGCAGGCAGTCCTCTGTCGACCAGAATCCCAAAGTCTGGGTCCGGCGTCCGCTGTTCAACCATGCTCCCTGACGTCAGAGGGCCAGGAGTATAAAGCTGACAGCCGACGCCATCTTCTCCAGTCTTTCTTGCCGTGCGGTGATAGCACTTCGCAAGTGCCGGTCGGCTGACTCCTGATGATTTTTTCTGATAAACTTCAGTCCGAAGACTTTCTTCTCCACTCAATGCTAAGTACCCCGTTGGGGAAACTGTTTCTTGCTCCAGTCCGATGTCAGAAAAAGTTAATAATTGTATTTCATGTGGGAAGCAAATACCTCATAAGGATTTTCATTCTTACTGTATTCCTTGCTTAGGCCCTGACAATGACGTAGCTAGTTGTCGGTTTTGTGCTAGATTCACTCAACGTACAATTAAACGAAGGTACGATTTTGCTTTTCATTACTTCGGTAGGTGCTTTAACTACAAAATGTCGTTGGATACGGTTCCGGCTACCGGAGTTCACAAACGTCGCAAGGATAAAGACAGGCCTCAGAGGTCCAAATCTGATGATAGCACACAAGCGGAGCCAGCTTCAGGTTCGGCCATCGTCAGTGAGGCGCTTTTGCAGCCCCTGTCGTCGGCCATTTCAGAACCGATGGCCGAAACGGACTCTCATGAGGAGCCAACCAGGCCTTTAAATATTTCTATTGCAGGACCTTCGGACAATGCTCCTTCGGATGGGTCCGGAGCTGCTGTGCAGGTACCGTCTTCCGAAGGGGTTTTCAGGCCTACTCAGCTTCTAATAAAGGCAAAGACACCTTCTAAATCAAAGACTGCAACACAGGCCTCTTCTGAACTGGCTCCCAAGTCACAGAAACAGTTACTCAAGATGGCGGAGGAATTACTTACTATGATTAGGGGTTCTCATCCCCCTCCAGATAAAAGGCCAAGGCAGGATGTTTATTATGATTCCTCTGATCAGGCTTCTGTTTCTTCAGTTTCTTCTTCTGACCAGGAATATTTTTTCCCTCCTTATGAGGATTCTGATGCTGAGGAATCCATTCCTTCAGCTTCTTCCCCTGAGGATTTTTCTTTTGGGGAAACTTTACATGAAATGAGGGAACATTTCCACTGGGAAGGACAGGAGTATTCAGAATCTAAGAAAAGATTAAGGGATTTTCTTCTTCTCCCCCAACATAGACCCCTGGCTATTCCTCCTGTTTTGGATATTGTGGATGATGCTTTTTCGGAGGCTAACTTAACCCCTGACTCTTTTTTCCTCCTGCTCCTGTTAAGCCTGATAGATATTACAGGGTTCCTGATTCCCACCAGTTTTTATACAAGAACCCTTCTGCTGACCCTGAAACCATTTATCAGGGTCCTAAGGGAGTTAAGGCCGCTTCTGCCAAAAATCCCATTCCCACTGAAAAGGATTCTAGATCTTTGGAAAGATGGGGCAAAAAAGTGTACACTTCTACTTTGTCCATTAGGGCTTTAAACTGTCAGTTTCATATGCTGAAATACCAGCAATTCCTCTTGTCTGTTTTAAAACAAAAGCTTACTTCCATTTCTGCCTGTGCAGATGATAAGGAATTACATGACTTATTGCATGCCACTGAACAAGTTGGGAAGCATGGTTTACACTGTGGATTTGATGCCTTGGAGGCTTCTTGTAGGGCTGCTGCCTCCGGCACAGTCATTAGAAGGCATGCATGGTTAAAGGAACAAAATTTGCCAGAACAAGTAAAAGCTAAATTATTGGATGCTCCTGTTAAGCATAATGTTTTGTTTGGATCAAAAGCTGAAGAGGTGATTAAAAAGATGGAGGATAAGGCGAAATCCATGCAAACAGTTAAAGATTTCTTACAAGTACAGCCACCAAGATTTAGCAGGAATTGGCCTTCTAAAAATTGGTCCTTTCCCACTTCAGACAGGCCTCAGAGGGGTAGATATAGACACTCCAGAGGAAGGCCTCAAACACAAGCTTCTTATAGACCAAGACAGTGGACTGCTTCCACCCCTAGGGGAGGAGAGGACAGGTCACAAACTTATAGGAAACAAACTCAATGACTCCCTCTGTTGGGCTGCAGGAACTTCTTGCCTGGAAGCCCCTCTCTGAGGAAAACTCTCTCTTTTTTTATCAAAATTGGACTCGTATAACCCAAGACAAGTGGGTTCTGGATGTGGTTTTAAGAGGTTACAAATTCCATTTTCATACCCTGCCAAGGCCAAGCGGATGGCCAGACCTTCCAAAACATCAATGGACAGAGGCCTTAAACCAGGTGGAAGCACTTTCAGCCATGAAAGCCATAGAACCGGTTCCACTTTCAGAGATGGGACAGGGTTTTTACTCAAGGCTCTTTCTAGTCCCCAGGAAGCAAAACTCATGGAGACCCATTCTGGATCTGTCGGTCTTGAACACCTTTCTAGAGATTCCAAAATTCAAGATGCTTACTCTACAGCAGCTACTTCCAATGCTGTCCAAAGATGCATGGATGGTGACTTTGGATTTAAAGGAGGCATATTTACACATTCCCATCAGACAGGAATGCAGAAAGTACCTCGGGTTCAAGGCCGGATCGAGGCACTTTCAATTCTCTGCGCTGCCCTTTGGATTGTCTACTGTGCCCAGGGTCTTCACCAAATGCCTGGCTCCAGTAGTAGCTTACTGCAGACTCAAGGGAATTCAAATTTACCCTTATCTGGACGATTGTCTAATTCAAGCAGACAGCAAGGATGTCTTACTCCAGCATCTAGAATTTGTACAGAACCTCCTCAAGTTCCTGGGATTCTCTGTAAACATAAAAAAGTCAAATTTGACACCCTCACAACAGATAACTTTTCTGGGTGCTCTTCTAAACACCACAACCCAGATGGCTTTTCTGACAACCGAAAAACAATTACAGCTGGCTTCAACTTTCAAGATCTTGGCAACGTTAACTCAGCAATCTGCAAGGCGATTCCTGCAGGCTTTGGGTTACATGGCCTCCTGCATCCTTCTCGTACCATATGCAAGACTACACATGAGGAAAATACAGTGGTACCACCTAAAAAGTGTATGGTCTCAGCATTGCCACAGTTTAGACATACTGATCTCCATCCTGCCTTGCCTTCAAAAGGAATTTCTTTGGTGGTCTAGGGCATGTACTCTAAACAAAGGGAAACCCTTCTGTCTGCCTCCAGCCACTCAGATTCTAACCACGGACGCCTCGGATTATGCTTGGGGAGCCCATTTTCAGGGAAACTGTCTGCAGGGCCTTTGGACAAAGGATCAGAAGCACCTGCATATCAATCTAAAGGAAATGTTAGCCTTTCAGAAAGCTCTAATGGCCTTCAGGAATCTTCTACAACCAGGACAACTACTAATATGGACAGACAACACCACAGTTATGTGGTACATAAACAAGCAAGGGGGATCTCATTCCTACCCCCTTTGCAGACTAGCCATGGATCTATGGAACACAGCTCTAGCTTGCAATCTGGACCTTCAAGCTCAGTTTCTACCAGGGAAGCAAAACTTCCTGGCAGACAGTCTGAGCAGAAACCTTTCGGATCAACGTGAGTGGATGCTGGACACCAGAATATTCAGGATGATAACAGCAGTCTGGGGATGTCCTCACATAGACCTCTTTGCATCCCATCTCAATCATCAACTACAGAATTTTTGCACCAGGACTTTCCACAAAGCAGCTTGGAAAGTGGATGCCCTATCATTCAGTTGGAGGAACCTCTCGGGATATGCTTTTCCACCTCTTCCTCTTCTTCCACGGGTATTATTAAAGATAAAACAGGACAGGTCCAAGATGATGATCTTGCTGGCCCCAAATTGGCCTCGACAGTTTTGGTACCAAACTCTAAAAAATCTATGTCTGGAGCCCCATTGGATTTTACCTCAGTCTCCAAACCTTCTGTCCCAACATCAGGGTCAGGTTCTACACTCTCATGTCAGAACTCTCAGCCTGGCGGCCTGGTTAATCCAGGGCCTTTGATTTCTTCTTTCCTACCCAAGCAGGTTATGGATGTCATTTTAGAAGCCAGACGTCCTAGTACTAAAAATATCTTATGCAGGAAATGGATAAGATTTTGTTCCTGGATGCAGGCTCAGGATTCTGATCCTCTTCTTCCGAACATTCCTTTAACTTTACTTTACTTGACAGATCTCTTACATAAGGGTCTCTCTCTCTCTCTCCCTCTCCCTCTCCCTCTCCCCCTCCCCCTCCCCCTCCTCCCCATTAAGATACATGCCCCTGCTATTTCTGCTCATGATAATACAGACCCTCCAATCCTTTCCCACCAGCTCATGAGACAGTTTCTCAGAGGAGCTAAGAACTTAAGACCTCCTAGATCCTCCTCCCATTCCTGTTTGGGATCTCAACTATGTTTTGGAAAAACTAACCTTGCCTCCTTTTGAGCCTGCTGCCTCTTCAGACATCAAGTTTTTATCTTGGAAGACAGCTATTCTGTTAGCCCTAACCTCTGCCAGGAGAGTTTGAGTTACAAGCTCTTATGGCTGTGAAACCGTATATTATTTTTCATCAAGACAGGTTGTCTTTGAGGACTAATCCTACCTTCATGCCTAAGGTGGTTTCCAAAGTGGCCTTAAATCAAACTATTCACTTGCCAACTTTTTTCCCCACTCCTCAAAATAAAGGGGAAAGGATCTTACATTCCTTGGATGTACACAGACAACTACGTTTTACCTGGACAGAACCAAGGACATCATAAAATCAGAACAATTGTTTTTCTTATGCTTCAAGTTCCCAAGGTAAAGCCATTTCAAAAGAGACCATTTCTAAATGGATTGCTCATGGAATCAGATTTTGTTATTCACACCATGGAAAGCAAATCCCAGGGAGTATATGGACTCATTCCACCAGAGCTGCTGCCACTTATGCGGCCTTCCTCAGGGGAGTTCCTACCAAAGACATTTTGGAAGCTGCAACTTGGAGTTCAGTGCATACTTTTTCTAAGCACTACAATTTACCTCTCTACTCTAAGTCTAGGGCAGACTTTGCCTCTGCAGTCTTGCAGGGCCTTTTAGCCACCCCTTCTTCTTTATGACCACCTCCCTTTCCTTCAGCTTTGGGATTCTACCCTACAGTCATGACTGCAACAGTGAAACACGATGAACATAGTACAGTTGTGTACACCTACCATAAATGTAGATGTTAGAGTGTCTTCACTGTTGCAGTCTGGGTTTCCCTCCCTCCTGTCCCCTCTTATTTTTTACTTTTGTGTGGTTCCTTTTTTCACCATTCTTCTGAGGTGTATTTGCAAAGGATATGGGACCTTTCTCATTTTGGGACTCCTGACATCTGGGGCAAGAAAAACTGGAGAAGATGGTGTCGGCTGTCAGCTTTATACTCCTGGCGCTCTGACGTCAGGGAGCATGGTTGAACAGCCGACGCCGGACCCAGACTCTGGGATTCTGGCCGACCGAGGACTGCCTGCCGGCAGGGGAGAACCCTACAGTCATGACTGCAACAGTGAAGACACTCGAACATCTACATTTATGGTAGGTGTACACAACTGTACTTTTTGCCTTCCTTTCTGGGGGCACCGGATATCTGGGGCAAGAAAAACTGAAGAAAATGGCGTTGGCTGCCTCTTTTATACCCCTGCCGCACTGACGTCGGGGAAGAAGCGACGACAACTGACGCTGGACCTAGACTTTGGAATTCGGCTGACCGAGGACCCGCCTAACAGCAGGATAACCCAAGTGTGATGACTGCAGCTGTATAAGCACTCTAACATCTACATTTACGGTAGGTACAAAACTGTACTTTGTCATTCCATAGAGCTTTACAAAGACATCTAAAGTCTAACCAAAATGGGGATATTTATTTTGCAGTTAGCAATCATATGCATCTAGTTAGCACCAGGATGTCTACATCTCCAGCATTTCATTTCATCTTTCTTGTACATTATTGCTAATCTATGTGGGGTGAAAAACATCTATGTAAAAACTTCCATGTGTATACATGCCAGAACAGGGAAGATGTGGATTACTTCGCTGACTTTAAAGAAAGATTTTTATCTTTTCTTGAATTCTTGTTTAATAACTTTACTTGAATAATTCCAAAAAGAAACATCTGTTTTGATAAAATAATTTCTGAGAATTTTATGAATAACATGTATATGGAAAGTTCTTGAGTGAGCTATTAATAATTGTTGAGATACAAATCCAAGATTTTTAAGGTGCTCTTATTGTATGCTTCTAAAGAGGGTGTGAGCTTAGTATGTATAGAATCTTTGCAAGTTTGGCTGTCCACGCAATTGCAATTTTGCAGACTATGGGCCGGATTCACGAAGGCTTGCACGGAGTCTAAGACTCCATGCAGCCTTCGCGATCCAGGAACAGCCCAAAGTCCGTGTAAGAGACCAGCTAAAAACGTCTCTTACACGGAGTGGGCGTGGATAAGCTAATCACCTCACTTGCAGCCAAATAGCATGCAAATGAGGATGATTAGCGATCCAGGAAGCCCAGAACAGCCCGTGTAAGAGCCGTTTTAGCTGCAGAAATGTACTCAGTTGACAACTGAGTATGTTTCTGCAAAAACTGCAATGGAGCCATGTCAGCTCCAAATAAAGGGTGCATATGTGTCAGGCAGCATCCCAATGGCCAAATATGTGGCCATTGGCAAAGTAACCTGATGCAAATATATTAAAAAATATAATTTTTATTTTTCGGCGATTGCCGATGTTTAAACCCAGCGCAGCCCCGCGCAAATGGGCTGCGCTGTATAAAACATAAAAACGAAGGTTATAAACCCACAAATGTGGGTTTTATGCAATACATGGAATGTCAATGCGGGGACCAGCAGACCAAAACCAACATGGCCACCGTGTAGTGGTTGCTAAGGGGGGAAGCTAAGTCTAAGACATGTAACTAAGCATTAGTAGGCAATCTGATGCAAATGAGTGTTAGGATACCGAATTCCACTGTCACATAGCAAATGAGCACAGTCTGAGTAGTGTAAGAGTTACAGAAGGGGGAGGAACAATGTAGGAGATAGGTGACATCACAGGGGGGGAATGGTAGAAAGAAATGCAGTTCATTGGAGGTCAGAGTTACATGACAGATGTCAGACAGATATCATGGAAAGAGCTGTGCCACTGGATAAGCATGAGAAAGTCAAGAAATGGAAGGTGTACAGTGTTGCCTACACCGAAGTTTCTTGCTGGGCGTGCATGCGCACGTGTGCGTGCCATGAAGCGCGAGTAAGGCTGTGTCTTGTAGCATGTAAGGCAGACTGAGCATGTGGGAGCGTGTTGGGAGATGTTTAACACTGTTTGCGCGGGTGTGCATGCGTTTTAATCCGAATAAGCAGATTCTGAACCGTGTAAGCATGTGTGTGTGCGTGTAAGCCACTGTGAGCGTGTTTCTGCTGGTTTGCACATGGCTCCTCCCTGAGGAAACAGAGAGGAAAAAGGAAGCAACAGATTTAGTAGGAAGCTAGCAGGGAATACTGCTGGAGCTAGCAGGTGAAAACAATTAGAAGCAGGCAATTACACAGGCGGAATAGTAGCCCAGCCCAGCACTTAAAACTCTGCAAACAGCAGTGCAGGATGTTTCTCTCAACAGACACTGCAAGACAGGAGTAAGCTATTAGAAGTGAAAGCTGAAAAAGCTGAACTCAGAGCAGAAATGTTAGGGGCTGCCATAGCTGTCATAATGAGACATAGGCGACTTGCTGAGGGTGGTGACAATGCAGATGGTGCCAGACAACCCACAGTGAGGAGACAGAGAAGAGTGTACAGGCCCAGGGTCACCTACCACGGGTTACATGAGCTGGAGATAGTAGAGCGCTATAGAGTGGACAGAGACCTCCTGCAGCAAATAGTGGAGCTGTGCAGGCCACGCCTCACACACAGAACCAACAGAGGGGAACCCATCCCAGTGGAAACCAAGGTATGTGTTGGCCTAGAATACTAGCAACAGGTACCTTCCAGAGACCAACTGGTGATATGATGGGGATATCACAGGCATCAGCCTCCAGGGTACTGCACCAGTTCCTGGATGCCATGTCAGCACATGTCAGTGATCATGTATATTTCCCCAATGCCCGTGAGGTATTGGCCAGCAATATCTGCTCTTCCAGCAAATAGCGGAATACCCTGAGGTAGTGGGTGCAATAGACTGCATTTGTTGAGCAATGACATCAAAGCACCAGCCGGTGAGCGGGTAGGGGCATACATCAACAAGCAAGGGCTTCCCTCCATCAAATGCCGTTGTAGGTCGTGTGTGATGCCCAGGGAATAATAATGAATGTGTGTGCTGGCTGTCCTGGGAGCTACCATGATTCCCACATCTGGCATTTGACGTAGCTGTACCAGACATTTGCCAATGGGGACATTCCCCC
>NC_056743.1:585306624-585351624 GCF_019279795.1 Protopterus annectens | reverse complement strand
CGCAGAATAGACCACTCTTGGATCCTCTTGCATCTTCTGAATTTAAAGACAGCCATGATCATTACAGTGCTTTATTATGATAAAACACTAAAGAGCTGCTGAGCCAGGAGACTTGGAATGGGTACAAATTAGTATATCAGTTATGCAATTCAGTCCCTTGTATATAAAAAGAGGTTCTTCAAAGAGCTCTTGGGAATGAAGAAACACTAAAGATCAAGAAAACTGTGCTGGGTTCACAGTTCTGCCCTCTAAAATGTCAGATGGAAAGAAATGCTCAAGGATATGTACCCTGACTGCGGAACTAACACAAATCACAAAGTTAACTGAGACAGGTCACAGTAACCTGCAAATCAAACCAAGGTGACAATGATTCCTCTCTGTCCAGCTGCAGAAGTTAGTCCATTTAGCAGGAAGTGTTACTGACTGGAAGGCTTCCTGGAACTTCTCCTCTAAAAACTGAAATCATCAAGCAGAGGATGTAAACATACAATCAAGCTTCAAAATGAAGGAGAAAGTCACCTCTACCATAGGAAAAGGCTGCAGGTATGCTTTGACTTGTACCAAGTAAACTTTGTCAAGGACCTGAAAGTTTGCTGTGAAGGTTTTAGTTTCAAGTTAAGAAATATCAAGTTTTGTTTTTTCTACTCTGACCTTTCTGACGGGTAGAATCGGGGTAATGAAGAGTCACATAGGACAAGTGGAAGTGCCTACCTCTAAATGCCAGTTTATATCTATAACCCATTACCAAACTGACATCACTGTGAATGGGGGGCAGGGTGCAGACAGAAGCTTGTGCCACTCAGCTTATTTAGGTACAAAACAAAATGTCACACTATGAACTGTAACCTCAGTTCACCCTTCACAGCAAGTAGAAATGCCTGAAGTTCCAGATGGTTTATATGGAGCTACCATCCCCCTTGCTGTCCTGGGTTCCATTTGGGTCACCCAACTCCACTCAAAGCATACACAATTAGGTGTGAAAGGTTTCACAGCAGGAATGGAAGACTCACACAAAGACTAATCATGGCCATCCTTCTCAAGTCTAGCAACAAATGTCTGACCTCAAAAGGAGATCCATGAACACATCAGATTGGCAATTAATAAGGTCCATTGCAACACTTATGTTCTGTAAAGTGAAAAAGCAATGTTGTGATGATTATGGCTGCCTTTAAGTTCAAAAGATGCAACAGCATCCAAGAGTGGTCTCTTCTGCAAACTCAGTCTGCAAAAGTCATGACCTCTTGTGCCCTCTCTGCAAGCAGAAACTGAAAAAGCAGGAAAAACGTTCTCAATCAAGACTGTCCTTTCATTGGTGTTTATACATCTTTCCCTGTGTGCGTTTCTCTTGCGCTTACAGGCTTGAGCCACTCCTTAGTGATTTTCAGCCCATCTGTTCCCTAACATTAGGTTTCCCCAACCACAGAGGTGACAGCCAATCACAGGGTCACTCATTTGGGTAACCTTGGGGGTGCTCTGCAATCTTCCTTGCATCCTGACAATTAAGACATTTCTAACAGGTCTCTAGCCCTACCCCAGTGGCAGACATGAGGAGTAGGGGGTGGGGAATAGGAGAGAAAAGAGATAGAAAACATACACCCACTTCAATCAAAGGATCACAAGATGGCAGAGGGAACACCTATTGCAACAGTGATGACTCTCTAACATCTACATTTATTAAAAGTTGACACAATGGTATCATGTTCATTGTGTTTCACTGCTGCGATAATGTAGGAAAATTCCCAAAGCTGAAAGGTGAGAGGCTGGAAGCCAATTTAGGCAGAGGCCAAGAAGCTTTACAAGACTGCTAATTCACAAAAGACAGAAAAACTAAACTAACTGCTACAAAGCTTGCCACCGCTCACACCACGAACCTTGTGGGAAGATCAAACCAAAAACTTAATCCAGTGGTATGAATCAATAATGCTGAACGCCAATAAACGAAATATCTTTATTAAGCCAAACAACTCTGTTAGCTTTTCGTCGGCGCTCTGCACCAACTTCTTCAGAATTCAAACACTCAAGCCATTACAGCAGCTAACATACATCTAAACTGAACATGTGATCGACCCCCCCCCCCCACCTATGGAATTAAAAGATACCTAGCTCCAAAAAGGAAACTGGCTATAAAATATCAATAATCACTCAAAAAGATTCTCAAGTTTAAATTATACATGTATAATAAAGTTCTCTCCTACATCTACTTCAAAATAGACATAATGCATATAAAATCTACATGCAACAAAACTAAATTTTTAAAATCATTAACATTAAAAATACAAAAGCAGGAAACTAACTATATAAAGCATGAGGTCATATGTTAAAAAATATCTTATCTAGTGATATCCCATACTCCATACATAGGAATAACTACCTCTCTAAACTTTTTAATTTAAAAAAAGCTATTTATAGGTAACATACTATTGAGGCCAGGGTAGTGGTAAGCCTCCAAATGCAACTGCCACATAAGGTCTTTGTACTCCAATTTCGAAGATTCTGGGCCCCCCCTGTTTTCCTTACATAACTGATCTACTGCCATGAAAGTAAACTCGTGGCCAGTATTTTCTTTAATATGCTTCGCCAAAGCGTTCTCCATCTTCTCCTTCTTAATGGCGTGCAAGTGTTCATACATCCGTTCATTTAGCTTCCTGTCCGTCTTCCCTATATAAAATACAGGGCAGGACGAACACTGAGCCAGATAACCCACATGATTACTCCCACAATTATATCTCCCTTTAATTAAATACTTTTTGTCCCTAATCAAGAAGAATGTGCCTGCCTTTACAAATCTTCAGTACTTGCACATACTGCATTTAATCATCCCGGCTCTCGAGGGTATGTTCCTCACTTTAGTTTCCAAGATGTTTTTAATATTAGGACCTCTCCTAAAAGTCACTTTAGGGTAGGAATTCCACTCTGGCATCCCCCAAAGAATCTACCGCTAACACACACCAATTCTTCTTGATTATAGACACTATATCCCTAGCATCCAAATTATATGAGGTGAAAAAATTACAATGGTACATAATACTACTGCGGTCAACCCGTGAATACGTGACATTCTCAGATTTGGGATAGCTCAAAATTGTTTGAAAATAGCCATGTGATCTTTTTACTTTGACTTCAATGCACAGGTCTAGTATAAGTTCCTCTGGGTATCCTCTACACAAAAAGAGGTTAGAAATAAACCTGCACTCATCCTGAAATTTACTCTCCTTGGAGACCATTCTGGCCACCCTAACAAATTGGCCAACTATAGATCTCTTCTGAAGGGCAGGATGATCACTATCAAAATGTAAATACGAGTTAGAAAATGTTGGCTTTCGATGGATTCTGCCAAGAAAACAACCCTGAGATCTATCCTTAAAAAGTTCCACATCCAAATAGGCTATCCTCTCTGTTTCAAACTTTGAAGTAAATTTTAAGAATTTGGTTGACCTATTGAAACTATCAACTAGCAACTGTGCCACCTCTTGATCTCCCTTAAGGATGATACATATACCATCCAAAAAGCTTGTATATAAAGTCACTTTTTCTTGGATGATGGTGTTAGAAAAAACAAACTCTTTCTCCCAATGGGCCATCACCAAATTGGCCACACTGGCCCCACATGGTGACCCCATCAGTACCCCTATCAACTGGTGAAACCATCGATTGTTAAATGAAAAGAAGTTACATGATAAAATATCCAAAAGCTCTCTAACCGCCAAAATCTCTTGTGCCGGTGCTTGTTTGGAAGACATTATCAGTTGAATCCATTCCACCGCCACATCATGTGGGATGGATGAGTACAAATCAATAACATCGATGGTTAAAAAGTGGCTACACTATAGGGAGTCAAACCAACTTTCGCCAAAAATGACCATGAGTCTCTAGAAATATGTGGTTCTCTCCCCACATATTTTTTGAGGATGGAGTCCACAACCTTAGCCGCTGCATAGGTAATTCTACCTTTAGCGCTGACCAACTGACACATAGGTGGATCCTGGATATCCTGGTGGATCTTAGGATTACTGAACACTGGAATTCTAGGTGTTACAGATGAAATAAAATTATACACGTCCAAATCAATCACACCACCAATGAACATGTCCTCCTCATACGAACGAACTCGGGACATGTTTACATTCAATTCATTTTTAGACACCTCTCGATATGTGTTAGAAGATAAAATGGCTGATATCCTATCGTTATAGTCTTCAATATCCATGGCAACCAATCCACCCCCCTTGTCAGGCTGCACGAGTCTGACTGACGAAGAACACAAAATGTTCAACAGATCCCTTTCTTCCTTTGAAATATTTAACGGGGCTTGACGCTTCGAATTTAATAAGAAGCGAATGTCCAGATCACACATTTGTTCAAAAACTCCCAAGGAAGGATGCAGCGGGGGTTATACGTACTGGGTATATGGAAAGGTTTTATTGGTTTGGAATGGTCTCCCAGCAACAGGGATAAATTTAGCTTCCTCAAAAAGAGCTTCAAGTCCAAAATTGACCTTGCCACACTAGCACTCCTAGATGGTACGAAAGAAAGACCTTTGGCCAAAAAATCAACCAAGGGCTGTGGAAAAACAAAACGTGAGTAATTATAAACCTTAAAATCCATCCCTGTATTGAAAATGACTTCACAGGAAGGAGTTTGAGGGACTAGACTCTCACACGCACCTCCATTCAATTTCTCCTGGTCTTGTACCTGCTCCTGGTCATCCGATTCAATGTTTGTTGTGGGGATGAGGCTTGATCCTGAAAATTTGCCCCTTCCAATTCAGGAGCTTGGTTTACTTGGTTAATATGAGACCCCAAACTGACCTTCCCCATACCATGATTTCCATGCTCCATACTTCTCATAGGAGCCCCCATTGCCTGGACCTGTTGTTGGGGGGGGGTGGTCGTGTTTCTCTAGCCTTATTAGAAGGGCCTCGTACTCGACTTGCATCCCCCTTGAAGTTGCCCGGTGATTTAGGAGGCTTAGGATAAGCCACCCCATCCTGATAAGCCTTAATGTCCCTTTGAAGCTTCTTGATCTTAGTTGCAGTCATTTTAGATGTGTTCATCGATACTATTATATATCCGCTCGTAATCATATCTGTACCTAGAAAAATGGACATCCGCTTTAATGTCCTCATCCAGTGTCACTATTTCTTTTGTCAAGATATTAATCGCTTCCTGATAATGAAAGCTGAATAAATTAAGAAGTTCAGACCCATGTCTATCGAATAGGGCGAGGAGGTCCTGATGAAACTAAGAACCTTCCTCTAACCCTGTTGGGTACTGCCAGGAACGAAGTCCCTTGGGGACTATCTTCGACCGCCGGCATTCACCAAAGTATGAAACCTCCAGCTGTAGTTTCCTGAGTTTTATTAATTTTTGGTCTAACAAATTCAGTTTAAAAGAAAGGTTGTTGTTATCCATCTGGTTGGGGTGGGAACCGATGGAGTAATTGTAAACATTTAACCGAAATGGCCGATTAAGCCATTGATTCAGGTTCGATTGCACCTCTCCTTGCCTCATGTCATCCACTTCAGTGTTACCACCACCTGAGGCCTCCACATCCCTACCAGAGCCCAGACCTCCATCTACAAGTCCCACAACAGCTCCTTCACATTCTTGGCTCTGTTGTAATAAAAACAAATTAGATTCAACAGTCGACTCACCGGCTACCGAATTGGAAGGAAACAGTTACTGTGATTCAGCCGGTCCAATTCTGGGAGGTCTTGATGGATTCAACAAAGTTCCGGGTTTAGATACATCATCCACTCATTGGGATAACAAATCAACCTTTTGTGTTGAAAGGTTAATCAAAATTGTTAAGTCTCCTGGTTCATCACTTACCCTGGCTTCTGGTGTAGCGCTTGACATCGCTAGAAAAACTGCTAATCCACAAAAGACAGAAAAACGAAACAAATTGCTACAAAGCTTGCCACCGCTCACACCACGAACCTTGTGGGAAGATCAAACCAAAAACATAATCCAATGGTATGAATCAATAACGCTGAACGCCAATAAACGAAATATCTATTAAGCCAAACAACTCTGTTAGCTTTTCGTCGGCGCTTTTATATAGGGAAGACTGACAGGAAGCTAAATGAATGGATGTATGAACACTTGTACGCCATTAAGAAGGAGAATATGGAGAACGCTTTGGCGAAGCATATTAAAGAAAATACTGGCCACGAGTTTACTTTCATGGCAGTAGATCAATTATGTACGGAAAACGGGGTGGGGGGGGGGATCTTTGAAATTGGAGTTCAGAGAGCTTATGTGGCAGTTACATTTGGAGGCTTACCACTACCCTGGCCTCAATAGTATGTTAGCTAGAAATAGTTTTTTAAAATTAAAAAAGTTTATAAAGGTAGTTATTCCTATGTATGGAGTAAGGGATATCACTAGATATGATATTTTTTAACATATGACCTCATGCTTTATATAGTTTCCTGCTTTTGTATTTTTAATGTTCTTAATGATTTTAAAAATTTAGTTTTGTTGCATGTAAATTTTATATGCATTACATCTATTTTGAAGTAGATGTAGGAGAGAACTTTATTATACATGTATAATTTAAACTTGAGAATCATTTTGAGTGATTACTGATATTTTATAGCCAGTTTCCTTTTTGGAGCTAGGTATCTTAATTCCAGAGGGGGGGGGGGGTGTCGATCACATGTTCTGTTTATATTTATGTTAGCTGCTGTAATGGCTTGAGTGTTTGAATTCTGAAGAAGTTGGTGCAAAGCGCCGATGAAAAGCTAACGGAGTTGTTTGGCTTAATAAAGATATTTCGTTTATTGGCGTTCAGCATTACTGATTCATACCACTGGATTAAGTTTTTGGTTTGATCTTCCCACAAGGTTCGTGGTGTGAGTGGTGGCAAGCTTTGTAGCAGTTTAAGCTTTACAAGACTACAAAGGCAAAGGCAGCTCTGGTTCAGCAGAAGACAGGCAAGTTATAATGTTCTGTACAGGTATGGACAGAGGGTCAAGTAGCAGCCTCTAAAATTTCTCCGTTGGGAACTCCTCTCAAGAAAGCATTAATAGTAGCTATAACTCTAGTAGAAAGATCCGATATTTTCAGTAATTTTGTTTTCCATGATGTTGGTAAGCAAAAGGCAATAAACCCAGAAATCCATTTAGAAATGGCCTGTTTGCTGATGGGGCTTCCCAACTTGTTTGCAAAAGCTACAAAGAGAATTAGACTTTCTGAATGACTTACTCCTATTTAGACAGAACATGAGCTGTCTGTGAACATTTAGGGAATGAAGGATAAGTTTTCCCTGAGGGAAGAAGACAGGAAGGTGTACAAGACTGGTATAAGGATAGTTCAGAAACTACTTTGGGCATGAAAGAAGGATCAGTCCCGAGAGTAACCATTTGGCAAGAGAGTAAGAGCTCAATGCGTAAAAGGACTTGCACGTCTGAGACACCCCCCCGCCCCAAGAAGTAGTAATAGTAACCAGAAAGGCTGTTTTCCATGACAGGAATTTTACATCAGCTTTAACTGCAAGCTCAAAGGGTGGTAAAGTTAGTTACAAAGTTGAGGTTCCAAGAAGAGGAAGGTCTTCTGGGGGGGGTCTAAGGTGAATACCATTTAGGAACAGATTAACAAGAGACAGAAGAGAGATGGCTGTATGGAGAAGCAGGCAGAAATGGCTTAAGTATAAATCTTAATGGAAGAGTAGGATAAACCACACTTGAACAAGACGGAAAGGTAGGTTAGGACATGGGAGCTCTCCAATGACTCAGACTGATTCTCTTTTGTTAACTGATAGAAAATCATTTTCATTTGGATACAAAGGATTTTCTAGTGCTTGGTTTTCTATCTTCATTCAAGACACCTAGCATGCCCTTGCCCAAATAAAGACTTTGAGAACCAGCCATTATATTAGCCATACTGTCAACCTCAGGATTCTGAGACTGATGTGCAAGATGGTTCCCCTACTTGAGGCAAGAGGTCCAACCACGGGGTATCTTCCAGCTCAGGATGCTGAGCATAGGAACATGAAAGTTATACACTTACCATAATGATACATCCATGTTTTAAGTCCTTCCTCAACAAATGAGTTATTAGATCTAGCTTCAGCCACATTCAAACTTCTGGATCCAATACCAAGGCTCAGGGTTTTCACCTTATTTACAATTTCCCACCATGCGATGTTATCTCAGATAGAGTCTGCCAGTTTCCTATACCCAGAAACATTATACCCCTTCCAAAAAGATTTTAAAGAAACCCAAGGGCCTCCTGAAGAACTTGCATGAAAAAGGACACCGCCAGGTTATCAAAGCTCCAGAAACAATGGAATGTGGCAACTGGAAGGGGATGGAGGGAGGGGAGTTGAGGAAGGAAGGAAACAGATGACATGGATCTATTATTATGGAAAGGGATGGAGGGAGGGGAGTTGAGGAAGAAGGAAATGGATGACATGGATCTATTATTATGTTAAGTATACAACTAGTACTCTACGTTGTCTATCCCATCTGTTCTCAATGAATGGGACAGAATCCCCCCAGCCACCATAAATATCAGGGCTCATGCAAGGATATTCTGGGGGATGGCTGACCCAAAGGTAACCTGAGACTTAGATTGCAAGTCCAAGTTGGATTATGGTATATGAAGGTATGGACATTGGACCAAGTAGCTGCAGCACAAATGTCAGTTGGTTCTTTGGAGACAAAGGCAGTTGAAGTAGCAACTAATGTAGTAGAATGAGTCTCAGGAGTGCCAAGCAAGGATCATCCCCTTTCCTTATAAACATACGAAATATACTCAGCCAGTGTGAGAGAGTTAATTTGGTTGCCCAATTTTGGTGGGGTTAAGAATACAAACAATTGGTCAGTCTTTCTGATGTTCTCAGAATGATACAAAGAGAATCTAAGTTGTTAGTGCAAGTCCAGAAGATATAGTATGTATTCTCCCTTACTAGCAAAAAGGGAGAGAGAACCAAAAAACTGACCGACTGGTTGAATGAGGATTTTAGGAGCAAATTTAGGAAGAGCAGCGTGATTTGTTCTCAGGCACTCTATCCTTGAGGAAAATCAGATAAGGGGCTTTACAAGAAAGGGGATAAAGTTCCAAAACTCTTCATGCAGAAATAACTGCCACCAGAAATCTGGTGCTATCAATATTACTCTTGGCCCCTCTTCCGTTATCTTTAGCAATACCCTTGGTAGCAGTGGCATTGGCAGGAGGGCAGAGAGAAAAGGCCTGTAGAAGTGAGAGAGAAGACGACTACCTTCCAGGCTGACTTCCTTGCGTTTCTGGAGCAAAACTTTTTCAAGCGAGCATTTTCCTTGGTGTCAAAAAAAAAGTCTACCTGTGGCACACCACACTTTTTGGCTATGATGAGAAAGACCTCCTGATGCAGTTGCCACTTCTGGGGGTTTGACAGGCTTCTGCTGAAATGATCTGCTATCTGGATGCTTTCTCCCAGTACTGTACAATGAAGTGCAACCCTAGGGAGTGAGCTGCTTCCCAAACATACATGGCTAGGTGGCAAAGCGTCTAAGAATGGGTCCCTTCCTGTTTGATGTACCACATAACTGTTGTATTGTCAGTCTGCACCAGCAGGACTCCAGGTTTCCATTCCTTTTGGAAAGCAATAAGGCCTTTATAGACTGCCATAAGTTCTTTTAGATTTGTGTGTTGGTATCTGAACTTGGGAGTTCCAAATGCTTTGAGTCTGGAAGCTGCAGAAGTGAGCTTCCCTGGCTATTTCTGATGCATCTGTTGTCAGTTTGTTCCTCAAAGGTGAACCTGATTGGGAAACCCAGACTGAAGGAACATGCATGAGCCTACAAAGCAAACTCCTTCCTGAGGCAAGGAAGCAGTTTTATCTTGAAGGTGAGAGGCCGTGCATGTTGGCACCACACATTCTTGAGGTACCACTGAAGTTTTCCCATGTGCAGGCTGGGCAGGGTAATCATAAGGATCCAAGAGGCCATGTAACCCAGAGCCCTGAGGTACTCCCTGGCTGTGACGTAATCCCTGGCAAGGATTTTCTTGAAATGCAGGGTCAGGAAGGAGACTTTGTCAGGAGGTTAAAAGGCCTTCTGTGGAACAGAGTCCAAAAGGGTTCCCAGGAACACAATCCGGTTTGTGGGCTCTGTCTGATTTTTGCACACTGATGGCGATGAGGTTAGAAGATTTTTGGGTGATAAGTAGGTCTCTGCTCTGAGTTTTTCTAGGTTTGTTGTCTGAAGGCGCAATTGTCCAAGTAGAGGTACATGGACGACTTCCTTTGTCCTGCAGAAAGCTATCACTGGTGCCAGACATTTTGTGAAGACCGTAGGAGCAGTAGACAAGCCAAAGAGCAGAGCACAGAACTGATAAGTGTCAGGTAGATGCCCTGAAGTCCAAGAAGCTCCTGTGTGATTCTCTACGGAACTATGGAGGTAGGCATCTTTTAGGTCTAGAGTAACTCTGAAGGCATTGGGTGAAGTTTTGAAGAGTCAGCATTTTGAATTTTGTAACCTGTAAGAACTGGTTCAGCTTTGACAGGTCCAGAATTGGATGTCAGGTACCTTCTTTTCTGGGTACAAGGAAAAGTCTGGGAAAAAAAACTCTTCCTTGTAAGTGCTCTGGAATTGGTTCCAGTGAACCCTGAGTGCCCAAAATCTATATGTGGGTCAACATCTCAGATTTCTGAACTGCAGGAATGTCCGTTAGGCATGAGTGAACTAAGGGTTGTTTGATCTTGAGTTTGTAACCCTTTGAGATTACTTTTTTTAGCACCAATTAGTCTCTGGTATTGAGTCCAGGTCCTGTGTAAAAGTGATAGGCTCCCCCCCCCAGACTTGAAAGGAGATGGGAGAGAAAAGGAAGTAGGTAGGGAGTACCATGCCTAAGTCATGGTTGTTCCCTGCTAGGGACCTGTGGACGAGAACTCCCTGATCTATTAGTCTGCCACTGTCTGGACGTTGGTGCTCTCTTTGGCTCCTTTCTCAACATGGTTTTCTTTGCCTATGCATACACTGGAAAGAAATAGAACTTGGTAGGGTAATTTCTGCTGAAACAAGGAGGTTGGTCTGCAAGGACTTGGCCTTATCCTCAATTTTCTTAATGACTGCTTCAGCCTTGGGAGAAGAGAGAAACTCTCTGTAAAATGAGACGTCAAAGAGACTAGACCTGAACTAGTCTGGGAGGGACTGCTCTCTCAGCCAAGCATGTCTTCTGATGACAGAACCTGTGGCTGCTGCCCAAATGGAGGCTTCCATGGCATCATAGTCACAGTGGAGTGTGTGTTTAGCTACTTAACAGGAATTGCAAAGATCCAACAACTCTTTAGTGAGGCTCTTGTTTTCCATGCCCATTTTGGTTTCACCTGCTCAACAGTTAGTTGGTACTTAACCATATGGCATGGTTAGTTCAAAGTCCTCATGATGAGGGTAGCAGACATGTAAATTTTCTTTCCAAATCTGTCTATGGCTCTACTTTCCTCGTCAGTAGGCAGGGGATTTTTGGAGGAGCTCACTTTTGCTCCCTTACGGCCTGCAGTCAAATTCAGGGTCTGCTACAAGGCTCTTAAACAGGTGTTTATAAGTATCTAGAACCCTGTAAAAATCTATCAGGTTTTCTAGAAGCAGGGGGCAGAGAGTCTGGATTCAAGAATCCTGTAAGACATTGTCTACCACCTGTAAGACATAGGGTATGGCAACGGATTTGTGCTCAGGGAGACTGAGAAAATCTCTAATCCTTTTCTTAAATTGTGGGAAGTCTTGAGCTTCTCACCTGAAGTGTTCCCTCAGGACATCTAAGGCTTCTCCAAAGGAAAAATCCACGTGGGAGGAGGGGGCTGCTGATGCCAGGTTTTCTTCTGACTCAGACTTATTCAAAAGTGCATTCCCTCCTGGCCCAAGTCATCATCTGCGTCAAAAAATCAGAAAACTCTTATGGAAGTGTGTATCTTTCTTTTACCTGGTGAGGGCTCAGGAGGAAGAAGGTGTCTGGATCTAACCAGGGAGATTAAATACTGAGACAACCTAACAAAGTCTTGTTGGTAGGCCTTGGAATGGGGGTCAGCAGGCCTAGGCGGATACACAGCAAGAGTAACTTTTTTGTGATTGGCCTTCAGTTTTGGTCCAAGGCCGACTACCGCCCTTGGACAGACAGCCAA
Organism: Protopterus annectens; assembly: GCF_019279795.1. Classification (NCBI taxonomy): domain Eukaryota; kingdom Metazoa; phylum Chordata; order Ceratodontiformes; family Protopteridae; genus Protopterus; species Protopterus annectens. Next base: position 585,339,519 of record NC_056743.1, on the reverse strand, counting down.
GAACCAGGAGTGAAAACCTGGAGAAAAGTCTCAATGACACAAAGAACCATCGTCGGTCTCAACAATTGGAATCCACAGCCTGCAAAGTGGTCCCAGACCGAACTGACAAGTCCTTTGGCTTGACAGGAAGTTATGGGACTGGGAGGCATATCAGACTCTGAACAGGTCTCGAAAGAGCCCTGTGCCATCACCTCGGTTGTGGAAGGGGGCTGCAAAAATGCCTCACCTTCTTTGGCCATAACAAGTCTAGGAGACTGGCCAATGGCAAGCGAGCATCGTCAGAGGCCCTAAAGCAGTGCTTTTCCTATTCCTTTCTCCACCTAGGGTGATCTATCTCAGCTTGACAGGCAGATGCCACTGCATGCAGACGGCGTGACAGCTCACTAAGATGCCTAGCTAGAATCTCAGTTCTACAATTAAAGCGAGCACAAGTATGACAGTTGGGGATGTCGTATTCTGGCTCCTAGCAATTCAAACAGGAGTGAAAGTCATTGTGTGGAATCTGTTTGCCACATTGGAGACAATTATTAATTTTCCCTGACATTAGTCAAATGATGCATAAAAGGCTTCCCAGTGGGGTACTTCACTTTCTGGAGTTTTTTTCTTTCTTTGGTGCAGATCGACAACATATTGACTGTTACTCTGCTTCGGGCTCAGATGACAAGAAACAACAGAGGGCATGGCACCAGCCGAATCCCTTTACACACATAGTGACGTCAGTTAGGACATCTGCTGGCACCAGGAGGATAAAGAGTATCTGGTAGTTGGGCCTGCCAAAGGCTTCCATGGTGGGAACTTCCACAAGTCAGGACTGCAACAGTGAAACACTATCATCATCTACAGTTTCTTCCCATTCCCCTGGTTACTAGAGAAGGTCTGTTGGGGGTGGGGGGGTGGGGGGGGTCGGTCAAAAACTGCATTGCAATGGCAAACAAGGTCTCACCCTCCAGTTCACTTTTGGACAGTGTCTCCTTAACTTTATGTGCAAAGAGGATGGACCCCAACACTGTGGTCACGAATACAGGCGGTACTGAATTGTTCCACGAAGTCGCAGAGATAAATTCAGGTGTGCTGACAGCTATCCCAGTTGCCTGCTGCCTTTGACATGTCAGAGGCACTAAAGATAAGGTGCACAGACACATTTAATAGGGACTGAAGAGTGGGCGAACTGCAAGTCAACAGTTTTCCTATTCTCTGCAGATAAGGAACCACAGGTGGATTTGGATAGCTACTTGGTCACATTCCTCTGAACAGATAGTTCAGAACCCTAAGGGCAAAGGTTGCTGATGCATAAACCTGGTTATCATACCTGTCCAAAGCCCTGGAACTCCCTGTTTAGGGGATAAATGTAGAGCTCTCCTCAGTGAGCTCCTTGGTGGCCTACACCACCACCACAGAATCAACAGCAGGAACCTTGCTCCAAAAACGGTTGGCCTTTAGGTGACGCAGTTTGTCAGGTATGCAAGGAACTGGTTCAACCATGTCTAGTTCCTTCAATGCCTATTAACTAAGTCTCCAATTTGTCAGAGTGGGGGGACCACCAAGAGGTAGACGGGCCAGCTCCGAAAGCCTCGAGGAATGAGGTTTCCTCTTGGGAGGGGCTTCTGTGGACCACACCCTTTCTCCCTGAGGTAATCAAGAATCTCACCAAAGGAGACATCTTCAAGAAGGGATCTGGGGGATCCCTCTCCTTCACTGTACTCAGAATCTCCTTCTCCTTCATTGTAATCAGATTCTCTGAGGGACACTCCTGTGCAGAGTCCATGTGCCTCCTCTTGCATGAATGCTTTCGGTAACCTTCCCCAGTAGGATGCTCTGGAGAAGATGCTGAAGCAGACGGAGTCCACAATGTGAATTGTCTCGAGGCTCTGTGGGGCTTGCAGTCCAAATGTGACTGAAAGGGAGTGACAAGGACCCAAAGAGATCCATCAGGGCAACAGTGGATTCAAACAAGGAAGGGAAGCCTGCTCTTTAGTCAGGGAACACTCTCTCAAAGGCCTTGAAAGTTGCTGAAACACACCCCTCAGCCACCCCAGTAGGATCCAAGGACCATGGCAAAGGCTGGTTTGAAAGCCTGTCTGACTTGGCTCAGAGGCAGACATCAATGCAAGGGGGAGGGACAACTCCGACAACTTCAGAGTTGACCATGACCCCATGGGGCAGACACCTAGGCTCTAAAAGCCACAGTCCAAAGCACTCTCAAGTCGAATGGGTCAGAAAAATGATTGGAGTCGAAGTCAAAGTCTTCAGACAACACAAAGAAATCAGGGTCAGACTGGGGAAGGAGTTACAAGAGGGGAAGATGGAACAAGCCCCGAAACTCTGACAGGGGCTGGAGCTAGGAGAACCCCCAGATGGATATAGGTCTTGAACTTTCAGTACAGATCTGCTTTTGATAGGCTTCTAGAGGATAGCATTGATCTTATGGACAAATGTCTATGCCCTGGGAAAAGATATGTCTTGTAGGAAAGATAACCTGAGCTTAGAGCTTACTGGTCCTCGTGAGAACAGAGGTTCTGGGAGTGGAGGAGTGAAAGATCCAATATAAAAGAATTTCAAAGCTGGAGCAGCATCCAAAGGCTTCTGAATCTTCAGCACCAGGTCTGGGCAATCTGGAGATTGTTCCCTTGACTCCGTATGTCTCTCCTTGTAGTTGTCTTTTGCTTTTTCAAAACTCCCCACCTTTACTCTTGCCTGCAACTTTCTTGGAGGCAGGGGAGGGAGATGATGAAGACTGAAGGGGGAATTTCTTCCCCTGTGGCAGGGAGAAGCTCCTTGAGCAACAACTTGGTTTGTCATACTGTAATGGCCCTTGTTCCACAAGAGGTACAAATACAGCAGTCTTCATCTAAGTGGTAAAACCCTAAACAATCTTGTGCTCACAAGGAGCACATTTCTTAAAGCCAGAGGAATTCTCTGACATCTTGTCACAGATGAAAAATACATTAAGGTGCAACCACAACAAAAACTACAGCAGCAAAAATTGGGAGAAAAAAAATAAGAGGAAATATTTCTACCCTGCAAAAGGAAGTCAAGTACAGAGAAAATGTCTAAAAGGTACCAAGAAGCAATGGAGGGTTTTTCTTTTTTGGTATCTAGGGGAGGTAGGCCGAAAAGCTGAAAGAATTCTTAACTGTCCCAAAAGGGGGCCAGAGAAAACACCAAAAATGTACTTAACTGACTCAAGCACAGAGGCCCATGAATCTGCATCCAAAGCAAACAAGACCTGAGGTAACTTATCGCAAGGAGAATTATGGATAAAGGGAGGAGCCTGTAAGTACAGTTGTGTACACTTACCATAAATGTAAATGTTTGAGTGTATTCACTGTTGCAGTCACATTTGGGTTATCCCTGCCAGGGTAGCCCTCATTCTGCCCAAATACCAGAGGCTTAATATTCCTGCATCAGTTGCTGTCGCATCAGGACTGACGTCAGGTCATCAATAGTATAAAGTAAGGCAGCTGACGCCATTATATCAGTTTTTCTTACCCCAACTATCAGGAGCCCCCAAGTGGGAGCCAGTATACGGTGGAAGAACCCCACCAGTAGAAAGTAAATACCAAAAAGTTCCCTGTAAGGAGAGAAAGAGAAAAGGGGGATGGAGGGAGGGAAACCAGGACTGCAACAGTTAATACACTCTAACATCTACATTTATTGTAAGTGTACACAACTGTACTATGTTTTTTGTGTTTCATTGTTGCAGTCATCACATTTGGGTTGATTCCCAAAGCTGAGGAAAAGGGTGGAAGCAGTCAAGACAGCTAGGGGCTGGCTAGGATGCCCTGCAAGACTGCAGTGGCAAATCGTGCCCTGGATTTGGAGAAGACACACCAAAAACACTAGGTGACCAGAAATAATTTTTTATTAATTAAAGCATGTATTTGTTAATATTTGTAGGTATGTTAGGGGTATATTGTATTAAGTATTTTTAGTAATTATAATATTTAATATAAAAAAATATATAATTTTGTATTTGAAATAAAATATAAAATGTTAGGTAATGTATGATTACTAGGTTCCTTTAAATGATTGTATATTTTTTCTAAATTAATATATATTGTTTAATTATTTAATTGTTTAATTGACTATGGCTGTTGGTTTATAAGCGTTGGATTTTTTTATGGTAAACATTCCTTGTGAAGGCGAAGGCTGAGGTACCACAATTTATTAAAGAATAAAAAGTTATCTATCTCTTTTGGGCTGCTTATTTCCAGTCACCTAGTGTTTTTGGTGCATTTTCTTTTTGGGTTTTTAGTATTGGAACATTTCATGCAATGTCGGTGAATGGAGCAGCGATGGCACCAGGAGGTGCAGTTATCCATCAGCATGGTCTAAATCTTATATCCACATGGAAGGAGAGAGATGAAAAGCTGGCTTCTAGCGATCCATGGGTATGCAGCCAGAATGATTTTTCTGCCAAATTTGATGAACTTGAAAAATTAATGGTCAAAGAGGTAACGACCTTTTATGACCCAAGACTGCTGGAGAAATATGTTAGTCCCAATATCACCCCTAGAGGTCTTAGGGTTGAGCGACTACCAGCTTATGATTTTTCGGATGAGGATGGAGACCTGTTGGCAGAATGGAAGGAGATCTCCCTGAGTTGTACATTACGCTGGCTGGGGGTGCTAATCAAAAGGAATGAAAGGGTACTCGAGAGAATGCGCTCTAGCATTTTGAATTTGCAAGAGAGCCTCTTAAAAGATACTCACGTAAGTACATTTAATGAACAATTGACCAATATAAGAGCCAGAGTATCCAAGGTAGAAGCTGAAGTTTTACAGCGCAAAAAGAAAAAGTTTGTCCGTGACTCTAATGATTACAAGTCCGATAAACTTTTCTCATGGCAATATAACTTTAAGAAGGGGCGTGGCAGGAATACAGTAAGGAGGAATAGTTATAAATCAAGCGCCTCTGGAGATACTTCGGTTTCATCAGCGGAATTGTCGTCATCAGGGAGAAAAAGTGTTTCCTTTGAGAATTTAAATGTGGAGACATTATCAGGTTCCAACGGGTCAAACAGCATGTCGGCAGGTGATGACCCGGTTACAACGCAGAATAGAGGGAGAGGATGACGTTTTCAAGGAAAGGGAAAAAGAAGATAGAACTGATTCATATGACTTTGCTCGTACATGTGGTTTCACTTCATCTCAATTTTTGAATGCTCCATATGTCACCAATGTTTTTTCTAGTGCTTATGTTTGCAATGCAGGTGAGAATTTACGTATTATAAATCTTTCTGATTTGAATATTACTGATAACATTCTTGGTTTGTTAAATAAGGGTACGAAATTCATGCCCACTCATTTTCCTAGCTTGGTGGATGTAATTACCGAAGCTAAGAAGTTCTGCAGGAAATTGCATTTAAAAGTTTTTTTCGCTAGTAACAATATAGCGGAGAAACAGAATTCTGTTAATATGGAGGAGTCACTTTTAGATAGTTCCTTGATGGACATGACAATTTATGAGAATGAACTATTTGATATTCAAGGAGAGGAGCAGAATATTGCTATGGGCTCTGATTTTGAATATTTCACTGGTTATGGGAAATTTGACGTGCTGAAAGTCCCGTTTGTAAGTGATTTTGAACCACCAAAAATGAATGTTATAAATGTTTTTGAAAAAAATGTAACACATTAGAAATTGAATACAAGAAATTTAAGCAAGAACAAGTGGCTGGCTTTGTGTGAATTAAGGGAATTTATTGGGAAGTATGTGTTTACTGACTCTGACAAAGGCGGGAATTGGGTAATTTTTCCCAAAGATAAATATATTTCTACAGCCTTTGATTTATTGTCAGATGAAATGTATATCAACGCTTGGCCACTAATCCTGTTAAAATTTTCAACAGCACACTGCTTGACATATTGGAAAGGGGTGAACGCCTGGGATTCTTTACAGCTACAGATGTTAAAAAATTGTACATTAAAAATCCTAAGGATGCGAGATTTTTTATAATTCCAAAGGTGCATAAGGATATAAGGAATCCTCCAGGGCGTCCAATTGTTTCAGGCAGGGTTGCATATTTACAGAATGTAGGAATGTTTTTGGATTCTGTGCTTAAAAATTATTTAAGTAGGGTGTCCTCACATGTAAAAAATACAAGTGAAGTTTGCAATAGCATAGGGGGCACAGTTTGGAATGACAATTTTTATTGGGTGAGTGTAGATGTTAAGTCACTATACACAAGTATTAATAGAATTTGGGGACTAGAGGCAGTTATTAGGATGTTAGGAGAAGGTCCACGCACTTCTTACATTATTAATTTGTTAGATTTCTGTCTAACTCAATTGTTTTGAATTTGAAAAAACTTTTTTTCTTCAGAAAGAGGGCACAGCAATGGGTGCCCCTTATGCTCCTTCATATGCCATTATATTTATGGCACATTTTGAGAACTTGTTCATTTATCACAATGATTTTTTTCGGAACAAGGTGATAAAGTATAAAAGATTTATTGATCTTTTATTTCTTTGTGAAGGTGATTGTAGGGACTTTGATAAATGTATTAGTGAGTTAAAAAAACAACCCTTGTGGTTTGGATTTCACGTATAAGACAGGGCGTTGTGAAATCCAATTTCTTGATGTAAGTTTTTGTGGGGTCTGACAGAAAAATACAATTCAGACCTTATCATAAAGAAACAGCCACTAATAATTTTTTGCATGCCACAAGTATGCATAGTCTCAGTCTTATTAGTTCTTTACCAGTAGGTGAATTCAAGCGTACTGCTGTTAATACGTCAGAAAAACCTTATTGAATTCTGAGTTAAGCATATGTTAAGGCAAAATTAAGTACTAGAGGCTATTCTAAAAATATGGTGATGTCAGCTAGAATTCAAGTTGAACATGAGTTAGGTATAATCAAGCATGTTAGGTCCCATAGTAGTAAGGAAATGAGAAATTTCAATATAACAGAAAATAATTTTGATAGGGAGAGTATGGAGAAAGCATTGGGGGATAGCGCATTATTATGTTTTGTGAGTAGATTTACAGAATTCTCTAATATTTTAAGAAGAGTGGTTAATTCATTGTGGCCCATTATTAGTAGGGATGAAAAGATAGGACATTTACTTCCTAACAAAGTGACTTTTTCATATGGTAGATTTCAGAATTTAAAGGAACTATTAAGATTCAAACTTCATAAGAAACAATGGAATGCTGGGACATTTGCCTGTGGAAAGTGCAAGGTCTGCACTAGATGCAGAAATTTGGATGGCACTGAGATTAATGGGGTTAGTTTTAGTGCCATAGAACATTTTGATTGCAACTCTTTGGGTGTTGTTTACATACTGGGATGCAATTGTGCACCAAAAAAATGGTATATTGGCCAGACCAGGAGAAGAGTGAAATCAAGAATTCTTGAACACACTGGTGACATAAGGAGGGGGAGATTAGAAAGCCCAGTGGCCAGGCATTTTCACGAAGTACATGGGGGAGTAGATAATGGTTTGATTTTCAGTGTCTTGGGCAAACCCTGGGGGTTAGATTACAATAGTATTAATTTTACTAGGAGTCTGTTGAACTTGGGAGTCTAAATGTATTATCAAGTTTAATACTTTATATCCCAATGGTTTGAATTTAGAAATTTAATATTTACTAATTAAAGCATGTATTTGTTAATATTTGTAGGTATGTTAGGGGTATATTGTATTAAGCATTTTTAGTAATTATAATATTTAATATAAAAAAAATATATAAAAAATATATAATTTATTTTGTATTTGAAATAAAATGTTATAAAATATGTTAGGTAATGTATGATTACTAGGTTCCTTTAAATGATTGTATATTTTTTCTAAATTAATATATATTGTTCAATTATTTAATTGTTTAATTGACTATGGCTGTTGGTTTATAAGCGTTGAATTTTTTTTATGGTAAACATTCCTTGTGAAGGCGAAGGCCGAGGTACCAGAATTTATTAAAGAATAAAAAGTTATCTATCGCTTTTGGGCTGCTTATTATCAGTCACCTAGTGTTTTTGGTGTATTTTCTTTTTGGGTTTTTCGTTTTGGAGAAGATAGGCAGGTGGCAATGCTTGGTGAAGGTGTGAACAGATTTCTATGTTGCAGCCTCCAGGATGTCCCTGGTGGGGACTCCTCTGAGGAGAGCTGCAGAGGTGGAGGCTGCTCTGGTACAGTGAGTCCTGACCCCTTTAGGGGAGGTTTCCAGTGTGGCTTGTAGCAGAAATGGATACAATGTGCTATCCATTTGGAAATGGTTTGTTTGGATATGGCTTTGCCCTCTGCTCCTGCAGCAAAGCTGACTAACAATTGATCAGTCTTTCTGAAGGATTTAGTCCTGTTTAGATAGAATCTGAGCTGTCTGTGCACATCTAGAGAGCGTAGTATCCTTCCTCCCTTGTTTTGTGGGTTAGGGAAAAGGTGGGTAAATGAAAAAAATAGGGTGAGAGCCACACTGGGCACCCCTTTTGCAAGAAGGATGGGTTAGTCCTGAGGAACACCGTCAGCATGGAAGATGATGAAGGGCTCTACAGCCATGAGCGATTGTAACTCGGATACTCTTCTGGCTGAAGTGATGGCCAGAATCAAGGCTGTCTTCCAGGAAAGAAACTAACTCTGCTGAAGCTGCTGGTTCAAAGGGGGGGAGGTTGAGCTTTTCCAACACAAAGTTTAGATCCCAAGCTGGGGTAGGTGCTCTTCTGGGTGTCCTCAAGTTGCCTGCCCCTCTTAGGAACTGTTTGATGAGAGGGTGTGAGAAAATGGTTGCTCAGTCTTGAAATGAGCAGAGATAGCAGAGGCATGAATTTTAAGAGAGGAAAAGGAGAGACCACTGAGAGTCAGCTAGGTAATCCAGGATGAGAGGTAGGGAGGGCTGTGCCGTATCGGCTCCCTTAGCCTGGATCCAGGTGCAGAACCTTTTCCATTTGTCAGCATAAGACTTTCTAGTGCTAGGGTATCTGGCATCTTGTATAACATCTAGAACCTGTTTACTGAGACTGGCAGCTTATTCAGTGGTCAGGGAATAAGCCAGGCTGTCAAATTGAGCATCTGCAATTGGGGATGCATAAATTCTCCATCCCTCTAGGTTAGGAGGGTTGGGATCTGAGGGAGACGCCATGGTGGCAAAGGGGACAGACTGCGCAGCAGTGGGTACCAGTGCTGGCGAGGCCAGTCTGGAGCAATTAGAATTGTCCTTGGTTTTTCCTCCCTTACTTTGAGCAGTACCCTGGTAATGAGAAGTAGTGGGGGAAAAGCACAGACCGAGAGGTTGCTCCACTGCAAGGATAGGGCATTCACTTTCCAGGCCCTGCAGTGAGGCTCCCTGGTGCAGCACCTGCTGAGCTGATGGTTGGAGTGGGAAGCAAAGAGGTCGACCTTCGGGGTGCCCCATTTCTGGGTTATTAGGATGAATGGTCTTTTGGTCTAGCTGCCACTCATGTGGGTCCAGAAGATTTCTGCTTAAGCTGTCAGAGAGTTTAGAGAGCCTGGCAGGAATTGTGTTAACAGGTGTAGTTGCATGGCTGAAGCTGTGTGCCAAAGGGTCATGGTGAGCCTGCATAGAGGGTAGAAGTGAGTACCTCCCTGCTTGCTGCTATACTACATCACAGTGGCGGTGTCTGTTTTGATCAGTAGAGCCCCAGGGAAAGAAGGGGCCCGAAAGCTGTCAATGCGTGCTGAACAGCTAAAATCCCTTTTTGGTTGATGTGCAGACGTATTTGATGTGGGCTCCACTGGCCCTGTATGCACCTGCCATCCAGGTGTGCACCCCAGGAATAGTTTGATGCGTCTGTGGTGAGGGACTGGGTGGTGTGGGGTGTTGAGAAGGGTAGTCCCTTGGTGTGGTAGCATGCTGCTTTGCCCACCATACAAAATATTTCCTTAGGCAAGGTATCACTGGTATAAGAGATCCAGGTCTTGAGTGTTGACACCAAAGGCTTTTTAGGTACCACTGAAGTTTCTTCATATGCAGTCTGGCATATGGAATGAGTAGAATGCAAGATGCCATGAACCCCAGAGCTTGCAGGAATTTCCTTGCGGATAACTGGGGTCTGGTGTCTAGTTGAGAGAAATAGGCTGTCAGGTAAAGGTAAGCTTGCTTTTCTGGAGTAAGGAATGCCGTCTGGGATGCTGTGTCCAGGCTTCTCCCAGGAATATAATCTTTTGGGTGGGTACTAGTTTGGATTTATTTCTGTTGATAGTGTACCCTAGGGAGGTCAGTAGGGCCTTTACAAAGGCCAGGTGCTTGAGCAGCTTTTCTTGTCTGCCTGAATTAGGCAGTCATCCAAGTATGGGTAAATTTGAATATTTCTTTGTCTGCAAAAAGCAAAGGCGGGAGCCAGACATTTTGTAAAAACTTTGAGAGCAGTAGATAAGCCAAAGGGAAGTGTAAAGAACTGAAAGTGCAGAGATCTTGCCCTGAAACTTAAGATATTTCCTGCATGATTCCCTGACTGAGATGTGGAGGTAGGCCTCTTTTAGGTCTAGGGTGGATAACCAAGCATTCTTGGAGAGCATAGGTAGTAGTTGCTGGAGGGTGAGCATTTTGAATTTTGGTATTCCCTATGGCTGTTGTCTGGGGGGGGGGTCTGCTTCCCCGGGGTCTGGGCTGAACTGACCTGGAGGGGGCAGGAAAGGACCAGTGCTTGGAGGGGCAATACCTACTTAACCTGGGTGGCTGGACCTGCTGGAAATCCTTAACTGTCTGCATAGATTTAGCTTTTTCTTCCATCTTTTTAAGACCTCCTCTGCCTTGGTGCCAAATAAGTTGTCTTTATACAAGGGTGCATCTAATAATTTGGATTTGACATGGTCTGTCAAGGGCTGCTCCTTAAGCCAAGCATGTCTTCTAAGGCCAGAACCAGTGACTGCTGCCCTGTAAGATGCTTCTAGGGCGTCAAAACCACAATGTAAGATGTGCTTAGTTACTTGACTTGCAGAATGAATTAATTCTTGTAACTCTATTTTCTGCACAAGCAGGAAAAGATGATATTTTTTTGTTTGAGGAGTTCCATGATATGTTGCTGAAATTTTAGCATATAGAACTGACAATTTAATGCTCTAATAGCAAGAGTAGCAGAGGTGTATACTTTTTTACCCAATCTGTCTAATACTCGGGAATCCCCATCTGAGGGGGTGGGATTCTTAGCAGAAGTTGCTTTAATTCCTTTAGGCTCTTGAGAAATAACCTCAGGGTCAGCAGTAGGATTTTTGAAAAGAAATTTGTGCGAGTCAGGGACTCTAATACTGGTCAGGTTTCCTGGGAGCAGAAGGAAAGGTGTCAGGAGTCAAACTGGATTCCATGAAAGCATCATCCACAACATCGAGGAAAGGTGGAATGGCCAAGGGTCTGTGCTGTGGACGATCTAAGAATTCCCCGAGTCTCTTTTTTTTTAGACTGAGGGTAGCCCTGACATTCCCACTGGAAATGCTCCCTTAAAGTATGTAGGGTTTACCCAAAGGAAAAATCCTTGGGTGGAGAGGTTAAACGAATGGCTTCCTCTGCATCAGAATCCTCAAAAGCAGAGAAGGGTTGCATGTCTTCATATTCAGATGCATCAGAGTCATAGGACTCCTGTTCAGATAAAAATACTGGGGACAAATCCCTTTCTTTTGGAAAGGGTAGCTTGGCTTTCCCTGATCAGCCTTAGAAGGTCTTCCGACATTTTAAGCATTTGAGACTGAGGCAAAAAAGCAGGTGCCTGAAACTGGGTCGTCGGTTTCTTTGGTGAGGTTCGTACCCTGGGCCTTAGAAGCTCGGTAGTTTTTGAAAGAAAAGTAGATGCGAAATAAGTCAGTCTGTGTCGAGAAACGGTAGTGTGAAATACTTGCGTGGAAGCCAATGCCTGCACAGTGGCTCTGGACCCATCCAAAGTAGACACCCGCAGGATCCTTAGTCGATGAAGAGTTTTGCGGCATACCGGACTCCAAAAGGGTCTTGGTAGTTGACGGTGAATCCACATAAGCAGGCATCAGGGGCTGCGAAAGCCCCTCACTGAGGAACGGAGAACTGACAACTAGCTTAACGGAAAAGTCGTCGGTAAGTTTGGACCTGTGGGGTCTGTCTATCCTTAAGTTTTTTCTGAAGATTTGCTGTCGGATGGCTTACAGAAGCCATATCAGACGGAGCGAAAATATCTAGCTACAATAAGGGTCCAACGATGTATACTTCTGGCACTGAAGAAAGCACAAAAACAAGAGCGAGGGACGTTGTGGTCTGGGCCTAAGCAAGTAACGCAGTAAGAATGAAAGTCTCAGTGTGGTATTTGCTTTCCATAGGCGAGATAATTGTTAACTTTTTCTGACATCGGTTAGAGCAAGAAAAAAGGATCCTCAATAGGGTACTTGGCTTTAGAAGACTTCACCTTTAATTCAGAAAACAAAAACTCAGGTAGCGGCCGAATGGCACTCACGCGAACTGCTGCTGCTTCGGGCTCCTCAGCAAGAAAATGAAGTAATGGCGTCGGCTGCCTTACTTTATACTACTGACGACCTGACGTCAGTCCTGAAGTGACAGCAACTGATGCAGAAATACTAAGCCTCTGGTATTCGGGCCGACTGAGGGCTACCCTGGCAGGGATAACCCAAATGTGATGACTGCAACAGTGAAACACGAAGAACATCCTTGGATCCAAAAAGTCAGACAGTGGCTGATCTGAAAACCCATTCATTTAGGATCGATGGAAGAAATATCAGATCCACTGTGGTCTTTGCCAAAAAGGTGTGCCTTTCACCCTGATTTTCAGAACCCAGAGGATGACAGGAAGTGGAGGGAATCCATAAAGAAACCGACTTGTCTATGGGAAGGAGAAAGCCTCAGTTTTTCAGGCCTTGGGATGTTTGGCCACTGAGCAAGATTTTTCCAAATGTATGTTTTGGTTTGAAGCTAAATGGTTTACTTCTGGCACACCCCAACATAAGCCAGTGAAGTCTGAACACGTCCTTGTTTAAGCTCCAGTTGTGGGGATTTTCTCTGACCTGCTGAGGTGGTCTGCTAATAGATAACTTGCCCATGGCAAGTACTGAGCTAGAAGGTGCAGGCCCAAATTCTGAGCAGAGTCCCACAGTGACACTGTTAGGTAACAGAGCAGATAGGAGTTCCTCTCAGTTTACGCACTACATAACATAACTGTGGCAGTATCTTCTTGTATAAGCAAGGTCCCTAGTTTTAATAAGTTAACAGTACCCTTGAGTATAGCCGGCAATTCCTTGAAGTTTGTGTGTCTATTTAAAAAGCCTACTTCCCATTTTTTCATTTGCTTGATAACAGTTGGAATGAGTCCTCATGTTAAATCTGAGGCATCTGTGGTCAAGGATTGGTTTGAAAAAAAAAAAAAAATGATGAGCAACCCTAAATTCCGACTGCAAGCAAAGATCCACCATTCCAGTTCTCTGAGACAGGGGAGAAGTTGAATCTTGCAGCTGAAGGACTGTTGGTTCCATATGTTGAGATACCACTGAATTTTCCTCATGCAGTCTGGCTAGAGGAATTAGAATACATGAGACCATGTAATTCAATACTCTCAGGTCCACCTTTGTGGGAATCATTGAAAGACAGACATGAAGCACAGTCAGAAAGGTGACCTCCTCAGGGAGAAAAGCCCTCTGTAGGTCAGGACAGAACGCCACTAGAAAAACAAGTTTTCAGGATGTCTTAGTAGTTTGGACTTTTTCAAATTTAGGGTGAATCCTACACTAGAGAAAATGTCCAAAATGAGATGGATGGCACCTCTAAAGGATCTGTTTGGAACAGGCAGTCATCTAAGTAGGAATATATATGGATACACTTTGTCCTGCTGAAGACAATTATTGGAGCCAGGCACTTAGTAGAAAACTATAGTGATTTCCATCTGCTTTGAAACAAGGATGCTACCTGTGATACTTTGCAATTGGGATGTGCAGGTAAGCAACTTTTAGACCTAAGGGGACCATGAATGCCTGAGGAGTTAACGTTAAGAGCTTTTGGAATATTAGCATTTTGAACTTGGGAACAAGGAGGAACCTGTTTAATATGGAAAGATCCAGAATGAGTCAAGTTCCTTCTTTTTCTTGGGACTAGAAAGTCTAGAGTAATAACTTTTACCTCTTTCTATGGGAGTTATTGTTACTATGGAGCCTTTCTTCATTAGCACAGCTACTAGGACCACATCCTCAAACATTGTTTTGGTGGAATAGCTAGTATACCTGCAGGCTATGCCAAAGTGGTGAATAAGAAGTTATGTACCTACCATAACGTTCCATGTTAGTTGTCTTCTCTCGCCTTCTTTCTTGCTTGATGGGTTCGGAGCCGATCCCTCGGCTCAGACTCGGCACTTGCTAAGCTCGAGAGTCACTTTTACCAGCTCGAGGCAGCCCCATATCCCATGATGCAAGGCGGTAAGTACCCAGATCTCGTTTGTTGACAAAGGGCAATAACACCAAGCATAAAATACTTCCCAAAGGAAGAAGAAACTTACAGATGGAAAAAGGACCAGGTCTGAATGGTCTTTAGCATAATAGTTTCTTATACAAGGTCTGTCCAGGCCAGGGGAAGGAGGGAGGGTGCAAGAAAGAAGGCGAGAAGACAACTAACATGGAACGTTATGGTAGGTACATAACTTCTTAATGTTAAGTTGTCAATCTCGCCTTCATTCTTGCTTGATGGGACCGCGTCCCTAGCACCTCTATCCTGGGTGGCTCAATGGAACAAACTCTTGAGGACTGTAGAGCCAAAACTGGCTCTGTCCCTGGAGGCCAAGTCCAATTTGTAATGGGAAACAAAAGTGTGAGGTTTAGCCCAAGTGGCCGCTGCACAAATAGTGTCCAAAGGAAGTCTAGCTTGAAAAGCTGTAGAAGTAGCTAAACTCCTAGTTGAATGTGCTTTAGGTTTTGAGCACAGCTGTTTTCCCCTGAGCGTATAAATTTCAGTGATGACCGAAGAAAGCCATCTGGACAAAGTCACTTTAGAAACAGGAAGGCCTTTTTTATTATCCGCATAGGAAACAAAAAGTTGATCAGATTTTCTAAATTTTTGTTCTGTCCAAATAATATCTAAGTTGACGATGGACATCAAGATAATGTAGCTTTTGTTCAGCTCTGTCTGAATAGTTAGGGAAAAATACCGGAAGATCAATGGATTGATTCAAATTGTTCTTTGAAGCGACCTTAGGTAAAAAGGTTGGGTTAGTTCTCAAAGATACTCTGTCTTTGTGAAAAACCAAATAGGGGTCGAACCGAAGAGCATGAAGTTCAGACACCCTCCTGGCAGATGTAATAGCCACTAGAAATAACGTTTTCCAAGAAAGATATTTCAGGGAACAAGAAACAGCTGGCTCGAAGGGGGAAGAATCAAGGATGTCAGCACTAAATTTAGATCCCACTGAGGAGGAGGATTCCTGATTGGAGGTTTTAGTAGGAAAATTCCTTTCAAGAAGGCCCTGCAGAGCCTATGGGACATAATATTATGATCTGCTATCCCGACATGAAAATTGGAAATAGCAGCCAATTGAACCCTGACTGTGGAAGAAGATGAGCCTGCATGAAAAATATCTGCTAAGAAGTCCAGAACTGCCTGAACAGGGGCAGTAAAAGGATCAATATTTTGGGCCTTAGCCCAATAAGAGAAACGTTTCCATTTGCTTGTATAAATGCTCCTGGTAGAGGATTTTAGTGAAGCTACTATGATGTCTCTAACTGGGTTAGAGATCAAAGGAAGCCTGGCTAAGGAAGGAAGTGGAGCAACCATGCTGTGAGGTTGAGAGAAGGGATTGACCGGTGCAGCTGACCGGATTGGTGAATCAGTAGATCTGGCACTGGGTCCAGATGCCACGGCTGCACCAAAAGGTGATGATGGAGGAACGGGAACCAAACTTGTCGAGGCCAGTAAGGGGCAATGAGAATCAATTTGGCTCTCAAAACGGTAGCTTTCTGGATCACCTGAGGGATCAGAGGAAATGGAGGGAAGGCATAAAGAAGTCCCTGGGGCCAATCCTGGGTCAGAGCGTCTCTGGGGGGATGGCCTGATAGAGGGAAGAGGCTGAAGAAGTCTGGACATTTGCTGTTTTGGGGAGTAGCAAAAAGATCGCAACATGGGCGACCCCATTCCAGAAAAATCTCTTCCGCTATAGATTGCTTGAGAGACCACTCGTGAGGCATGAGGATAGCTCTGCTCAATCTGTCCGCTATAATGTTGGTTTTCCCAGGGATATGCGTTGCTACCAGAAACCGATGAGAGGAGATCGCCCATTGCCAAAGTCTGAGCGCTTCTCGACACAAGGGGTAGGACTTGGTTCCGCCCTGTTTGTTGATATACCAAACTACAGACATGTTGTCTGTGTGGACTGCAATTGTCCCTACGGGAAGAAAGTCGTTGAGGGCTTGCAATGTTAAAAGCACTGCTCTCATCTCCAGGACATTTATGTGCAGATGGTACTCGAACGGTTGCCACGTCCCATGAACCATCCTGCCCTGATAATGACCCCCACCCGATCAGGGAGGCATCCGTGGTGACAGTGGCTATCGGGGACGGAGGTACAAAGCATCTGCCTTGGTGAACCTGAGATGATGTGATCCACCAAGCAAGATGCTCTTTGCATGTCTGTGTCACCAGAATCTGGTGACGCATTGGAAGTTGCTGGTATGACCACTGTGTGAACAGCATCCACTGAAGAAGGCGCATGTAGAATCGAGCCAGGGGAAGAAGAGTAATGGCCGCAGCCATGAGACCTAATACCTTTAGAACCATTCTGGCCTGTATTTTCTTGCTGGCCAGAATGATCCTGACATGAGTCTGAATGTCTGAAACTCTTTGTTCTGTAAGGGTAGCTGACATCCGAACAGTGTTTAAGTTTGCCTATGAAGGTAATAGACTGGCAGGGCAATAAGGATGACTTTTCAAGTAGAATGAGATGCTCAAATGAGAACAAAGTGCTATTGTGTAATCCCTGGCTTGTATAAGCTGATGCCTGGTGGTGTCTGACAGGAGCCAGTCGTCGAGATCACGGAATCACCTGGAATCCTTGACGTCTCAGGTGAGCCGTGACCACTGCCATGCATTTGGTGAACACTCTGGGGGCTGTAGTGAGACCAAAGGGCAGGGCTCTGAACTGGAAATGACTGGGCCCCAGCCGAAGCGGAGAAATCTCCTGGGCGTCTGTGAATTTTGATGTGATAGTACGCATCCTGAAGATCTATTGAGCACATCCAGTTGACCTTCTGTAAGAAGGGCAGAATTGACTGAAGAGTGACCATTCGAATCTTGTCTTCCTGACAGACTTGTTGAGTCTGCTGAGATCCAATATTGGTCTCCAGTCTCCGTCTTTTGGGGACCAAAAGAACCTTGAGTAGATTCCGGCTCTGAATGGTCTATAGTAACTGGCTGAATGGCTCTTTTGCAGTAGTTTTGCGATTTCTAACTCTGCAATGTCCCTTAGACCGGTGGTACATCTGGAAGGGAATTTGAGGGGAAAGGACTTTCCTCGAAAGGAATTATGTAACCCTTGGATATGATCGACTGTACCCATCTGTCTTGAGTGAGGGAATGCCAGGCTTCTGGGTACAGTGATAATCTTCCCGACTGCCTCCAAGGAGGGACAGCCGGGCAACACCTCAGGGATGCTGAAAGGGCTTGTCAGAGAGAGGCTCCCTGTTTCCCTGGTTCTTGGACCCCTCTGCCTCTAGAGCGTCTGTTATTGTTACCCCTCTGCCTCTAGGGGTAAACTGACCACGTGAATCAGTAGCGACTCCTTGGGATTCTGAACCACATCTTCCCACCCTTCTGTCCTTTGGGATAAGGCCTAGAAGGGGTGGAAAACGGACTCCAACAGCAGAAAGAGTCTTGCCGTCCTGCTCGCACCTGGTCAAGGTTTCCTTCACCTGAGGGCCAAACAAAGCTGACCCATCAAAGGAGAATTTGTGAAGGATGCCTTAAAGGGATCCATAAAATCACATAGCCGCATCCAGGCTTGGCGCCTAAGAGCCACACCTGTGCCTGCTGACTCTACTCGCTCCATCCGCAGCATAAGATATTAGCCGCATGGAGGAGTTTGCAATGGAATTGAGGGTTCCTAGCTGAGAAGCAATTTTTTCTTGAGCCCTGCAGCTGTAGGATCCTGAACTATTTCTCCCAGCTCCTTCAGGATATCCCTTTGGAGTCTGGTGAAGTGACATAGGTAATTCAGCTTAACGCATAGCAAAGGTCGCTGAGGAAAATATTCACACGTACCTATCCATGGTCCTAGAGTCCTTATTAGGAGGATGGACGGGCACGGAAGGATCTGCAAGTTCCTTTTGGTGGCCGCAGCCACCACCACGGCATCAGCGGGACACCCTTAGTAAGGAATTGTTTGTCGCCGGGCAGTGATAAATTTTGAAGGCCTCCTAGGGACTGGCTCTACAGAGTCAGGAGCTGCCCACGCCTTCGTGCAATCACCTGCATAAGGGGTCGAAGGCGGAGATACCCAGGAGGTGGAGGGCCGAGATCCAAACGCCTCTAGGTATACTGACTCATCCTCAGAGGGATTGTTGGTGGGCCAGTTTCCCCTCTGTTTCAGAAGTTCTAGGATGTCTGAGAAGGAGACATCCTCAGAGGGGGATCCCTCTGACTCATCAAAGTCAGTATCGAGTGACAGACTCGGGAGTCTACATGCTTCCTCTTACAAGTCCTCTTCCTAGGAGGATCTCCCGAAACATCAGGAGAATCCTCGGAAGAGGAGGAAATTCCCAATGGGGAAACCTGAGGCGGAGGATCTCTGGGTCCTGTAGCAAGAGAAGTGGCAGAGATGTCAACAGGTACTATAGAGGGAGGAGCTACGGGAACAGACTGCTGACTGATACCAGTGGCCAGTACACTCTTCATCACCTCGAATGCTCCTCCCAGGCAGGTCCGAGAGAACCCGCTCAAGAGCTAGGAACTCCAGGGACCACCGAAAGGGAAGTCTCCGAGGCAGATGTCGGAGCCGAGCTCACCAAGGCCGAGGCTCCAATGGGAAGAGCGGGTTCGGACAAGGATACGATGCCACTCACCCCTCGGAGGAGACCATGGAAGCCCGACCACGAATCCCTCTAAGGAAGGTCTCAAGAGGAGATAAGAGTAGAGGTTGAAGGAACAGAAGGGGGTATCCGTCCTCCAGGCGTAGCAGTAACCATTCGAAGACTCCAACTCCAAGCTCTGGGGTAGAGTTGAAGGAGGAACTGTAACGGGTGTGGACCAACAGTCGCCTGTTGAGACGGACTGTGTAACATTTGGGCCAGTACCTGTGACTTGAGTAATCTACTGACCACTCTCTCTAGGTCATGATCTGACAACCTGGATGACCTTGAAGATCGGCTCCGGTGGCTCCGTTCCGATAGAAGAGGTGAAGCCGAGCCGAAAGTATCGGCTCCAAGGAAGGAGACCTCGACCTCTTCCTGGAATGACGCATCGGAGCCGATACTATAGATCCTGTCGGAGCCGACCTCGGAGCCGACAGGAAGCTCGATGTATCGGCTCCAGCGAGCCGATACATCCACCAAAGTAACGGTGTCGGACCCGACACCGATGCCTGTGCCACATGGGTGTCGGAGCCGATCGGAGGCGACATCGAAGTGGTCAATACAGATTCGGCACCGATAGCCATCGGTGCCGGCTTTGTCAGCTAGAATCGGCTCCAGCCGAGCGATCTCGACTCAATGAAGTCGGAGCCGAGGCCGCAGGCTTAGATACAGAAGCCTGGGCCTTGGAAGGTTTTACCGATTTTGGTGGAGCCGACTTAGCGGAGAGCCCTCCGGCTTAAGAAGGCCCCTAAGAATCAGTTTATTCCGTCTCTCCTGCAGGACTCTCTGGCTGAAGGAGTGACAAATAGCACAGGAGTCCTGCAGGTGAAGAGGCCCAGACAATACAGGCAAGTGTGACCGTCTGTCAGAGACATCTTCTGACAGCACGAGTCACACTTCTTAAAACCTGAGACCCTCTCCTTTGACATGGTGAAAAACACACACACACACCAGTCAAAATTAAATTAAATAAAATACCAAAAGGTATTCTATAAACCAACACACACACCCTAACAGGGGGATGGGATAGGAAAAGATTGACTAACAAAAATTAAAGGAGACAGGGAATTTCTGTCAGAAAAGGTACAAATTAAACTTAAAACTATCAATAAAAGGTTTTGACTAAAAGGGGCTTAAATATCACAAAAGTGAACAACTTACCAGGAGCTGGTAAAGAAGACCTCCTAAGCGGCAAACGAGATCTGGGTACTTACCGCCTTGCATCATGGGATATGGGGCTGCCTCGAGCTGGTAAAAGTGACTCTCGAGCTTAGCAAGTGCCGAGTCGGAGCCGAGGGATCGGCTCCGAACCCATCAAGCAAGAATGAAGGCGAGATTGACAACTTAACATTGACAGTTTGCAACCTGTTTTGAAAATGTTTTAATACCCATTTATCCTGGGTGATTTTTTTTTGTCCATTCATGGTAGAAAAGGGAAGCCCTCCCTAGATCTGTAGAAGGGGCAATGAGAATTGAAGGGTGGGAAGGGGGGGTAGTGTGGGTCTTGGGGGTAATTGAACAAGAAGGGGACAAGCAAAGTCATGGCTGCTCCCTGCTGGATTCCTCTTTTCTGCTGCCTTGGTGGCCTATCCCTTCTGACCCTTCTTTGTCTACATTGACAGGAAGGAATAATAGACCTTAGTGGGACAGTTTCTACTAAAACTTGGTGGATGAACCTGCAGAAATTACTTTACTGACTGCATAGATTTAGGTTCACCTTTTTGAAAACATATTCCGCTTTGGGTCCACATAAAAAAAAAAAAAAAAAAAAAAAAAAAAAAAACAAACTTTGTCTGGAGGTTCATCCAGAATCTCTAACTTAACATGCTCTTGAATGCATTGGTCCCTTAACCAAGTACTTCTGTAGATAACAGACCCTGAGGAGGTTGCCCTGATTGAGACTTCCAAAGCAAAGCCACAAGAGTAAAGAATGCTTAGCAATTTGCGAAAGAGAGATGCAGCTATCCAGCAATGCTGCGGAGAAAGCACTGTCCTCCATCCCCTCCAGTTTTTCCTTCCTATAAATATAGTCTAGCAGTTTCCTGGTACTTAACCATATGAAATTAGCAAATAAGATATTTTTCTGCTAAATCTGTCAGTCCTTCTCCAGTTTATCATTTGACAAAAGGTTCCTAAAAGTGCTGGCCTTAGCTCCCTTTGGATCCTGAGTCAAAACTTCAGGATCAGCATCAGTAGGATTCCGAAAAAGGGGTTTGTGAGAATTCTGAACCTTAAAAAAATGGTCTTGTTTCCCAAGAGCAGGCGGTTGGGAGCAGGGCTGCAGTCAAGAATCCAGTACTACATCATTCACAAATTCCAGTATTGGTGGAATGGCCATAACTTAAAAATTCTCTGAACCTTTTCTTGGACTGAGGGCAGTCTTGATTTTTCCAGTGGAGAAAAGTACAGTTGTGTACACTTACCATAAATGTAGATGTTAGAGTGTATTCACTGCTGCAGTCATTACATTGGGGTTATCCTGCTGGCAGGTTGCCCTCAGTCGGCCTGAATTCCAAAGTCTTGGGTCCTGCGCCGGTTGCGGTCACCCCTTCCCTAACGTCAGGGGTATAAAAGATGCAGCCGCCATTTTCTTCAGTTTTTCTTGCCCCAGATGTCAGGTGCCCCCAAAAGGGTAGGCTAAATATATGTAAATAAAACATACATGCACCAAAATAAACTTTACCTTCATCTACAAGCAAATACACTACATAGGTTGTATAGATCAGAGAAGTAAAGATAAGTTCCAGCAAAAATAAGGTGGATGGTGGGTGGGTAACCTGGACTGCAACAGTGAATACACTCGAACATCTACATTTATGGTAAGTGTACACAACTGTACTATGTTCTTCGTGTTTCACTGCTGCAGTCATTACATTTGGGCAGAATCCCAAAGCTATGGATGGGGGGCTGGAGCTAAACAGCATTAGGAGTGGCTATGAGGCCCTGCAGAACTGCAGTGGCAAAGCCTGCCCTGGATTTAGAGTAAAGAGGCAGATTGTAATGTTTTGTAAATGTATGCACTGAACTCCAAGTAGCAGCCTCTAAAATGTCTTTGGTTGGTACTTCCCTGAGAAAGGCTGCAGAAGTGGCTGCAGCTCTGGCTGAATGTGGCCTAATGCCCTTAGGCACTGGTTTGCCATGCTGTAAGCAGCAGAAACGAATGTAGTGACCTATCCACTTTGAAATAGTCTGCTTGTTGATAGCCTTTCCTTGTGATTCTGCGGCATATGCCACTAGTAATTGTTGTGTCTTTCTGAGCACTTCAGTTTTGTCCAAGTAGAATCTAAGTTGTCTGTGCACGTCCAAAGAATGCAAAATGTTCTTCCCCTTGTTCTATGGATTTGGATAAAAATTTGGCAAATGAATAGTTTGGTTAAGAGCCACACTGGATACCACCTTAGGCATAAATGTAGGGTTTGCCCCCAGAGAGACCCCGTATGGATAAAAAATGATAAAGGGTTCCACAGCCATGAGAGCCTGTAGCTCTGACACTCATCTTGCAGAAGTTATTGCTAGGAGCAGAGCTGTTTTCCAAGATAAAAACTTTATATCCACAGTAGCAGTTGGCTCAAAAGGAGGTAAGGTGAGTTTGCAGTTGGCTCAAAAGGAGGTAAGGTGAGTTTTTCCAAGACAATTGAGGTCCCATGCAGGTATTGGCGTTCTCCTTGGAGGCCTTAAATTTTTGGCTCCTCTGAGGTACTGCCTTAATAAAGGATGAGAAGAGTGGTGGCTCTGTATTGTAATGAGCCGAAATGGCAGAGGCATGGATTTTAATTGATGAAAAAGATAGGCCTTTGTCCAGCATCTCAGTTAAGTATTGCAAAATCTGAGGAATATTTGGGACAGCTGCATCAGCTCCTTGAGCTTGGTTCCAAGCACAAAATCTCTTCCATTTTTCAGCATAGGATTTCTTAGTACCAGGCCTTCTGGCTTCTAAAATGACATCTATCAAAGCTTTACTGAGAGGTGTGCTTTGTATGGCTACATTATCTGCCATGCTGCCAGGTTTAGGGTCCTGAGTTGGCTGTGCAGAATCCGATTGTTTTGTTGGGATAGTAGATGAGGTATTTGAGGTAAAGTCCAGGCTGGGCATTGAGACAAGTTCCTTAAGATTGGATACCAGTACTGGCGTGGCCAGTCTGGGGCAATCAGAATCATTTTTGGTTTCTCCTGTCTGACCTTTAGGAGTACCTTGGGGAGGAGAGACAATGAAGGAAAGGCATATACTGATAGGTTTGTCCAGTTGAAAGATAAGGCGTCCACTTTCCATGCTAGTCTGTGATGAGCTCTTGTGCAGAATCTTTTTAGTTGATTGTTGTGAGGGGAGCGAAACAGATCTATGTCCGGGCGTCCCCATTTCTTTATCATGCTGAAGACCTGTGGATCCAGGCGCCACTCATGGGGATCCATGATGTTTCTGCTTAGTCTGCCAGCCAGAGTATTTTCCTTTCCTGGCAGGAATTGTGCTTGCAGATGAACTTGGTAAGTCAATGCTGTGTCCAACAAAGCCATGGCTAATCTGCAAAGGGGGTAAGAATGAGTGCCCCCCTGCCATGTACCACATGACCGTGGTGTCTGTCTATCAGTAGCTGTCCCGGATGAATTAGGATCTTGAAGGCTGTCAGGGCATTTTGAACAGCTAGCATCTCTTTTTGATTGATATGTAGATGCATTTGGTTTGTGGATCAGGTGCCCTGAATGCCTCTTCTTGCCATGTGGGCCCCCCAGGCATAACCTGATGCATCCGTTGTAAGCTTCTGCCTGGCTGGGGGTAGTGAGAATGGCTGTCCCTTGGTTTTGGTAACAAGCCTTTCCCCACCATCGGAACTTCTGCCGCAGGCAGGGAATGAGAGTAATCATTGTTTCCAGGATGTGGCAATGTTGTGTCCAGACACTTTTTAGGAACCACTGAAGTTTCCTCATATGCAGTCTTGCATATGAAATTAGTAGGATGCACGATGCCATGAAACCCAAAGCCTGCAGAATTTTTCTTGCAGATAACTGGGCCTTTGTTGCCATTCCCTTCAAATAGGTAGTCAGTTGCCTTTGTTTGTCTGGCGTAAGATAAGCCATCTGGGCAGTTGTATTTAAGCTTGCACCCAGGAATATTATCTCGAGAGGGTACTAGTTTTGATTTCTTTTCGTTGACTGTGTACCCTAGGCATGTTAAAAGTCTTTTCACAAACGCCAGATGCTGTAGTAGAAAGTCCTTGTTCTCTGCTTGAATGAGGCAGTCGTCCAAGTAAGGATATATTTGTATCCCTCTGTCTGCAGAAAGCAATTACTGGTGCCAGGCACTTTGTGAAGACCCTGGGCACAGTAGATAAGCCAAAGGGCAGTGCAAAGAATTGGTAATGCTTTGAACCAGCCTTGAATCTGAATTATCTTCTGCATGATTGTCTGATTGGGATATGCAGGTATGCCTCTTTTAGGTCTAAAGTCATGAGCCAAGCCTTGCTGCCCAGCATGGGCAGTAGCTGCTGCAAGGTCAACATCCTGAATTTTGGTATATCCAGGAAAGTGTTCAGAATAGATAGGTCCAGAATTGGTCTCCATGCTTTGTCCTTTCTGGGTACCAAGAACAGTCTTGAGTAAAATCCTTTTCCCTGCTCTTGCTGTGGCACTTGTTGAATAGCCCTCATGTCCATGAGAGATACGACTTGTTTTTGAGCCTCTGCCCATTGATTTTTTGGCAGGTCTGGCCAACCATTTGCCCTTGGCAGGGTACGGAAGTGAAACTTGTAGCCTTGTGACACTATGTCCAGTACCTATTTGTCCTGGGTTATAATGTTCCAATTTTGAGAAAAAAGTGCTAGTTTTCCCCCTAAGGGTGCTGCCAGAAGATAAGTGCTTGGTGCAGGCAGGGGGAAGTCATCGGGACTGTTTCCTGTATGGTTGTGATTCGTCTTCTCCATTTTTGGAGGTAGAAGCACCCCATTGCTTAGACCTGTACGAACCTTGCGGCTGGGATCTGCCTCTAGGGCGTCGGGATCTGCCCCTTTGAGGTCTGTCTGACATTGGAAAGGACCAATTCGTTGTAGGCCAGTGTCTGCTAAATCTAGGTGGCTGTACCTGTAAGAAATCCTTGACCATTTGCATAGATTTAGCTTTGTCCTCCATTTTCTTTAACACTTCTTCTGCCTTAACACCAAACAAGGTATCATGCTGTAATGGAGCATCTAATAATTTTGCTTTGACATCATCAGGAAGATTTTCTTCCTTTAACCAAGCATGCCTCCTAATGACAGAACCCGTAATAGCGGCCCTGCAGGAGGCCTCCAGAGAATCAAAACCACATTGCAAAGTATGCTTTCCAACTTGTTCAGCTGCATGCAATAAATCATGCATATCTTTGTTTTATGCACATTCAGAATTTACCAACGTTTTCTGTTTAAGCAGTGTCATGATATACTGCTGATATTTGAGCATATGAAACTGGCAATTTAAAGACCTTATAGCCAAGGTAGCAGATGTGTAAATCTTTTTTCCCCATCTATCCAGTGCCCTAGAATCTCTGTCAGAGGGGGTAGGGTTTTTTGCAGTGGAAGCCTTGACCCCTTTGGGACCCTGAGAAATAGTTTCTGGGTCTGAAGTAGGGTTTTTGAAAAGGAATTTATGAGTCTCAGGAACCCTGTAGTATCTGTCCGGCTTAACAAGAGCTGGAGGTAAGGAGTCAGGGGTCAGACTAGACTCTGAGAACACGTCATCTACAATGTCTAACATAGGTGGAATAGCTAGAGACCTGTGTTGAGGAAGTAAAAGTCAATGTCTGAGCCTCCTCTTAGATTCTGAAAAATCTTGGCTCTCCCAGTGGAAGTGCTCCCTCATGGTATGCAAGGTTTCCCCAAAAGAGTAGTCCTCAGGAGGAGAAGCTGAAGGAATAGATTCTTCAGCATCAGAATCCTCATAGGGGGAAGAGAATATCCCTGATCAGAAGAGGAATCAGAAGAAATGGAAACCTGATATGAAGATTCATAGTCTGTCTCTTGCCTAGGCCTCTTATCAGGAGGGGGATGGGAACCCCTGATCAAGGTAATTAAAGTCTTCGGCCATTTTTAGCATCTGACTTTTGGGCATGGAGGCCTGTCCTTGTGGCTGGTGAACTTGTTTCTTTGCCTTTAAAGGTGCTTGAGTCTTTGCCTTTGAAGCTGAAGTCGGTTTAATGTACAATTGTTTAGGTCTGAACACACCCTCAAAAGCCGATGCCTGCTCAGCGGCTCCGGACCCATCTGAGGGAATAGTCTCAGACTCCAATACCTTCAGTTTCCAGCGGCCTGGCCAACTCCACGTGGGAGTCGATAGCGGCCGCGACTCTAAATTAGCAGGCGTCAGGGGCTGCAAAAGCGCCTCACTGAGAACCGGCGACTGGCTTAGGAGAAGCTTCGTCATCGGTTTTGGACCTCGGTTGCCTGTCTTTTTCTTTGCGTTTTTTGTGAACTCCGGTAGTCGGATGGCAATCCGACATTGTATAATTAAATCTTCGGCCAAAATAGCTTAATGCAAAATCGTTCCGACGCTTAATAGTGCGTTGGTTAAATTTAGCACAAAACCGACAACTAGAAACGTTGTGGTCAGGGCCTAGGCAAGGAATACAGTAAGAATGAAAGCCCGTATGAGGTATTTGCTTCCCACAAGAAATGCAATTAACTTTTTCTGACATCGGTCTGGTGCAAGAAAAAAGTTTCCCCAATGGGCTACTTAGCTTTTAATGAAGACTTCGGATCTGAAACTCGAACACGAAAATCTCAGGAGTCGGCCGACGAGCACTTGCGAACTGCTTCTGCTTCTGGCACTGCACAGCAAGAAAGACTGAAGAAAATGGCGTCGGCTGTATCTTTTATACCCCTGACGACCTGACGTCATGGAAGGGGCGACAGCAACCGACGCAGGACCCAAGACTTTGGAATTCAGGCCAACTGAGGGCAACCTGCCGGCAGGATAACCCAAATGTAATGACTGCAACAGTGAAACACGAAGAACATCTATGTTTTGCCAAAAGTGAAATACTAAGAAGAACCCTAAATGATGTCAGTATACTCCAGGAGGGTCTCATGCAGACCGATGACTGGTGTATTAGTCACGGTCTCAAAGAAATGCATCATTTCCTTCGACACAATGTCCCCTTCACACTATCAAATTAACAGCACCCTAAGTACCCATGAAGTGGTAAGGGATCTGGGATCACAAGTTGACTGCAACCTTAACTTTGACCACCATGTGGTCTACTGTAGTAAGGAAAAAGTAAAGCATTGTCTTGAGAGCAAAAGTTATAAGCCCCTTGTACTCAGCACTTATCTGGCCCATAATTAAGTATAATGCCCTGTTTGACATGTAACATACTAAGCACCTGCAGCAATCAAAGAGACCTTGGAGGTTTCTAACAGAGATCATCAAGGGGATCCAGTATCGATATATATATATATATATATATATATATATATGTACACAGATCGAATAAAGCCCCTGTCACTATACTCTCTATCGTACAGACTTCTTAGAGGGAGACTTATGCCTGGCCTACAGAGCAAGCCAATACCCAACCTAAAGAACTTGCTGTATATCCATAAATCAAATGGGATTAGGGCTACAAGTTCCAGGCACCTAAATATAGTCTGAGACTTAAATAGGACATGCTGCAGGGACAGATTTATCTTCCAGTGACCGTCATGTCTTTGGAACAAGCTAATTCATGTGAAACTGAGCACCTTTATGGCACTGTTCAAGAGGAACCTGGAAAGGTGGATGGGGCAATGTAAATGCTTACTCAGGATAGAGACCACAACCCTCCTGGACATGGGCAGTCATCACTAAATTCAATCTTGGGTACTGACTGGCATTTTCTATGGTATTACATTGGGATGAAATGGCTAGGCTTAAAATGACCTCTGGATTGTTAGCCTACGATCTCCAAATGGAGCCCTTTTTAGGAAGGACCAAACAGCTTTAAGATATGGACACCTGCAAACAAATCTACCAATGAATAATCTTTTGATGAGCTTTCAATATTAGCAGAATTTAGAGACCCCTCCCTCAAGTTAACAGTCTTGGACTGCAATCAAGATCTGAGTAATGAATTTGCAGAGCTGCCCCCTTGTGAGATGTAGCACAGTCCATCCATGGCAAAACCACCTGATGCTTGGGTGTGGGCCCCTTAA
This sequence comes from Protopterus annectens, assembly GCF_019279795.1. Lineage (NCBI taxonomy): Eukaryota > Metazoa > Chordata > Ceratodontiformes > Protopteridae > Protopterus > Protopterus annectens. The sequence goes on along the minus strand of NC_056743.1, from coordinate 585,311,396 downwards.
TCTACAAAGATGTCTCCTTCTTTAGGTGCTGGCAGGCTGAAGGTGCAGGAGCTGAAGGTTATGTCATCCAGGAGTTTCATACAATCCATTTTCCTCAACAGATCCTCAACTAAGTGCAGGGAGGTGTGCTCAAACAGGACCAACTGAACAGCCACTCCAAAAACGTGCTCCCTGGATAGTGTGCCTAATTAAGCTCAAAAGAAAGCTTCAGTCATTCTACACAAGCACACAAGTGGACCTGCTACCTGAGCCACAACGTAAACACATTCAAAATTACAGAAGTTTAAATGGTAACCCACTGTAAAATAAGCAGTAAGGGTATTAACCAGTCCTCCTCTGAAACCAGTCAGCAACAGTAACTCACTGTAAAAGTAGCACAGTAAGGTTCATTAACCAGTCCTCTGAAAATAGTCAGCAACAGCTGAAAACTTTTCTAGTGCTTGATCCCCTAGGAAGGATATGAACCCAATACGAAATGGAAAAAAACACTCTTGCCCATCCTGTACAAAACAGACACTTAAAGTGGACGAGTACTGTGGTCACTGGGACCCAGACTCACACGCTGATAAAGCACTGTATTTACATGCACATTTTTATAGCAATTTTTATGGTAAAGTACAAATATGAAATGGGTTGGTTTTGTTTATGTTCATCTCACGTGTACTTATGTTTTTTTATCATTATGTTTTTATATTTACATGTGTACATATACAATAATATTTTAAAGTGATTTATTTAACTAATATGAGGTCACTTCCTGTTTTATTCAGTATTTAAGGAACTGGGTTCATTGTGTAAGTGTTTCTGATGAAGTTCACGTACCAAATTTGTGGATGAAAGCGCTAATAACACTTGTCGGTTTGGTTTCCTGGTTTTCTCTACAGTGTTCAAGTTTTTTTCGTTGGTATCATTCATTTCATTCGTGTGGTTTATGGTTCTCTGGAGAGCACTGTATTCCCCTAACATCTCCAAGATAAACAAGTGTTGTCTTGGCCAGAAAGGCACTTTTAGTATCATTTTTGCTTTTTCTTCCTTTAGTTTTTGGGCTGCTTTGGGGATATGAGATACTAGAGGGAAAGAATAAAGACTTTCCCAATTTAGACAGAAGACAGACTGCCCAAGCCTGTTGGGTGGAGCTCAATCAGAACTTTTTGTTTGTTGTTTTGAGAAGCAAACACCTGTTTGTTAGGTCTAGGAAAGTGTCCCAGTCTAGCATTCACTCATGAAAAAGTATAGTTGTGTAAAATATTACCATAACTTTAGACGTCCTTCTCTTCTATATGCTGCTGTATCCATAACATAAGGAATTCTGCCTCTGGCTGACTCGTACGTTCGGTCATTACACAAGACATAAATGCTACTTGTGAAGGGTATGTGCAACTGTCCACATCACTCAGTATATGTCGGCCATAAACAGACGTCCAGTATAAAGCAGACATCAGCAGGTACCTACCTCAGAACTTAATGCCGCCGGGAACCAGCAATTATAGAGTGGGTATTCAGGAATCAGGAAAGCGTCAGGAGGAAGGCAGGGTGGGAGACAACAGCAGCATATAGAAGAGAAGGACATCTAAAATTATGATAAGATTTTACACAGCTATACTATGTCCTTCTATTCATATGGTGCTGTATCCATAACATGGAGAGTGCAAAAGTTCATGCTATTAAGTATTGGGAGGGGGAATAGAGAGATTCTCCTCAAAGTCATGAAGAATGGCCCTAGCAAAACCTGCTCTGGATGTGGAAATGTCATCCAACTTGTAGTGCTTAATGAAAGTGTGGATAGATGACCATGTAGCTGCTTCTAGAATGGCAGCTGTATCCAGACCCAGAAGGCCCCAGATAAGGACACATCCCTAGTGGAGTGAGCCTTCACTGGAAAGGTGAGACTTATACCATGGGCTGTGTAGCAAAAGGAAATCGCTTTAAAAGAACCAGGAGGAAATGGTTTGCTTGGAAATGGTGTCCCCAGGGCTCTTGGGTGATAGGAGACAAAGAGCCTATCTGATTTGCGAATGGATTTGGTTTTGGTCAAAAATAGTATCCGAGTTGTCTATGTATATCCAAGGAATGAAGGATCCTTTTGCTGGAGGACTGGGGTGAAGGGAAGAAGGTAGGGAGATTGATGCCCTGATTTAGGAACAGTTCATTAACTACTCTGGGCATGAAAGATGGGTTAGTACCCAGGCAAACTCAGTCCTTGTGGAAAACTGTGAAGGGGGAGAGGACATGAGGGCTTGTAGGTCAGGGACCACTCTGGCTGAAGTAAGAGGCAAGGTCAGCTTTTTCAAAACAAAATTAAGGTCCCAAGGAGGGGGGGAATAGGCTTCCCTTGGTGGTCTAATGTGTAGTACCCCTTTTAAAAAGAGCTTGACTTCCAGTCTGGAAGCCATGGAAGCCAAAGGAGGAGAGAGAGAAGTAAGTATGCTAAGATGGCAGATGGATATGCCTTAATAGAGGAGTATGACAAGCCAGTGTTCATCAGTTAACAAAGGCAAGACAGGACCACTGGAGGCTCTACAGCCAGTGGCTGAAGTTCTTATTTTTGACACCAAAGAGAAAACCTTTTCCACTTGGATATTCAGGATTTTCTGGTTGTGGATTTTCTGGCCTCCTGCAGAACCTGAAGCACATCCCCAGTCTAAAGGCATCGAAAGGGAATCAACGCCTTACCACCCACAGTGTAATGGTCAGGGTGGTTATTTGGGGGTGTATGAAAATTCCCTTCTCCTGTGTGAGTAGGTGCATCCTGAGGGGTAACTTGTGATGACTGCCCTTGGCCAGATGATGTAGAAGGGGGGGGGGGGCAGTGCTGCCTTGGCCAAAAGGGAGTCAACAACAAGACTTGAGGTACTCTCTCTGAATCTTCAGCAGAACATTTTGAAAGAGAGGGAAGGGGGAATGCATAAGTGAACATCCTTTTCCATGAGAATGAAAGAGCATCCACCTTCCATGCCCCAGGGGAGTGTATCCTGGTACAGAAAGTTGGAGTTGTCTGTTCATGGGGGAGGCAAAAAGGTCTACCTGAGGTATACCCCACTGATGGACCAGGTCCAGAAACACATCCCTTTTCAACATCCATTCATGGGATTGAGTCATGGACCTGCTTACAGCATATGCCATCACATTCTTGGTAGAACATATGTAGACAGCTAGAATGGATAGTTCTCTGCTGGGTGATCTCCCACACCTGCAGAGCCAATCTGCACAGGAGGTAAGACCACCCCCCCCCCCGCTTGTTGATGTACCACAGAACAGTGGTGTTGTCTCGGTGTACCATCTCAGCACTCCTGGGAGGATACGACTCAAAGATTTGGGGCGCAAATATCAAGGCTCTCATCTCCTTGACATTGATGTGTTCTCTCTGTTGTGAGGGAGACTAAGTGTCCCTCACTCTCCAGTCCCCTAAAGTTGCCCCCCAACCAGAGTCTGAAGCATCAGTGTACAGATCTTGATTGGGTGGAAGGGATTTGCAGCGAAAGGTCTGGATTGGCAGAAATCAGGGAACTCCACCAGTTTAATTTCCTATCAAGGCAGGGAAGAAGGGGTACCATAAACTCCAGAGGGAGCAGGTGTTGTTGCCAGACTGTCCTTAAGTACCACTGAAGCTTCCTCATGTGCAGCCTTGCTAAGGGTACCATGGGAATTGGTAGAGGCCATGAATCCTATGAGCCTTAGAAACTCCTAGGCCGTCCGGGATTGGAGAGAGAGAATTGCCTGGAAATAAGAGGCGAGGGACAGAATCTTATCTGGAGGAAGACAGGCCATCGTTTGTCCTGTGAGAATCTTGTATCTCAAGAACACATGATCCTGGGAGGGGATCACAGAAGATTTTTGAAAATTTATGGTAAACTACAGCCATCTCAGAAGAGAGATGGTGAAGTCCAGGTGCTGTTGGACCATGCCTGGATGAGGAAATCGTCCAGGTAAAGAAAGAGCTGCATCCAGTGTGTTCTGGTGAAGGCAATGACTGGGGTCAGACAATTTGTAACTACTCTTGGGGCTGTAGAGAGACCAAATGGCAAAGCACAGAACTGAAAATGCACAGACCCCACTGGGAAACAAAGGAACTTCCTGAAAAGTGAATGGATAGGAATGCGTAGGTAGGCACCTTTTATATCTGGGGACACCATGAAGGCCTGAGGAAGTATCAGGGGCAGGAGAGTAGAGAGGATCAGCATCCGGAAGGAGGGACCTTGAGGATTGTATTCTTGGGAGACAGAGCCAGGATTGGTCTCCAAGGACCTTCTTTCCTGGGAACCAGGAACATCCTGGAGTAGAAACATTTTCCTATTAAATGTAGGGGTACCTCATGAATGGTACCCTGGGAGAGGAGGGCCTGGAGGACAGAAAGCTATTTGGTCTCGAGGGGTTTGAAGAATACCTTTGAAAGTTGGTCTGGAATCCCACACCATGAAATAATCTTGTTTTATGATTGCGAGGACCCAAGAGTTCTGGGTAATCACTTCCAAGCAGGAAAGGACAGGGAGAAACCCAGGGAGAAGGGTAGATGGGCTTAAAGCCTAGTCGTCACAGACTACCAGGTTTGGCCTAAAAGGGCCATTTCTGAACTGGAGTAGAGGGAGAAGATGTGGAAGGGGTCTGTTTCCTAGTATCTTTTCTCCCTTTGGAGAACATATGTCTGGAAGGCCTTCTCACAAAGGTTGTTTTAGCCAGTTAGTTCCCCTGAAAGCATGGAACCTGGGACACAAAAATGTGCCTAAAGTCCTGAAGTTCTTTGCCCTTTTTTAAAAAAGGCCTCAAAGGCCCTA
>NC_056743.1:585288153-585306124 GCF_019279795.1 Protopterus annectens | reverse complement strand
CTGATAATAGATAAAAATGTAGTGTAGGGAACTGTCCCAAATAGCATTAGCAACTGAAAACCCACTGTAAATCGTATAAATAATGCAGGCACCCACCGCAAATGTAAAACAACAGTAAATCGCATCAAGTAGAAATAAGCAGCAAGCAGTCATCTAAGAAAAGGAGGAAAACATAAAAGAAACAGAAAGACTACAATGAACCCATGAAAGACCAGCAACACATTAGTCAAAAGAGAATGAGCAGGGTACGCGCATCCGCACATTGTAAGGAACAAAATAAGACGCTAATAGAACAGACTGACAACACAGTCAACACATAGGTCATAAGAAGGACTCGCCCTTGGGGCCAGCAACCGGAAACAGGCCACTGCAAATGAGAAAGGGAATCTGCCAATGAGTTATCGATGCCGGGGAATGTGTTGTGCTTTAACTGTCACATTAAATGTCAAGCACTTAAATGTAAAATATCTCATCATCCTACCTGATACCCCTTTTCCCCCCAGCTGATTATTGACTATATGCACTACACTATTGTTGTCAGAACGTAACCAAACCACTCTGTCTTTCATTTGTGCTCCCCAAATTTCCAATGCCACCACTACTGGGAAGAATTCCATATCTGCAATTGAAATGTCTACCCTGTTTTTCACTTGAGTCGGCCAGGCCATGCTGAACCAGTGATCTTGAAAATAACCCGCAAAGCCAACTCCCCCCGCTGCATCTGTAAACAACTGAGCAGGAGGTAGATGGTCTCTCTCCTGCCAAATTGCTATCCCATTGTAGTCTGATTCCAATTCTTTATTTATCTTTGCTCTAACTATGTCCGGATGCTCTTCTGCTGACTTCAAGTTCTTGACCCAAACCCCTTGCTTCCTACCTTTTACTGGTATCCTGAAGCCCTTGGTAAACCCCTCTTCTAGTAATGCTGCTGCTTCTCTATCTGGATACGCTTTGAGCCATTCCCTTAAAATATCCCCTTTTACCGGTGTTGGGAGATGGAACTGCGTACCCTTTAAAGGGGGTGGGTGAGTAAAAACTTTTGTTCTGGGGGCTTGAGAGATGAAAACAAGCCATGGCTGGGTGTTTACCTTACCACAAGCCATGCATTGTTGCCTAAATCTGCATTGAAGTTGATTTCGACACTGACCGAAGTTGTGGCTTGCAAGCTGTTGTTGTCTGAGATTGGTACAGCTCTACCTGTCTTTTTACAAAACTAAATTCATACCTACTTACAGATCTCTTACCATAGATGCTTACGGAATAACCATGCATGCTATTTAAGCATTCGTCACATTGTTCAGCTCCGCAGCTCCAACACATTGTTCATATTTCCATTAATGATTTGAATCAAGTATTGAGCTATATATATATATATATATATATATATATATATATATATATATATATATATATATATATATACAGAGCCAGCTCACCACATTGTCATTGCATTGCATCCTTGTGAACATATGCCTCAAATTCCATGTCTAACAAATCAAGGTAACCAAGCACCGCATGTAGTGAATAACCAAACAAAAATACATCTGCATAGTTGGCCATTCCTTTGTTCGGAGACTCCACCTCTGGGTGCAGAGCAGGCCGGACTTATCCTTCCAAAGAGAACGAGCTTCAGGCAAAACAGTTTGGTATGGGGTGTCAGGAATGCGGTGGCACCAGCTTAGTACAGTAATGCAACAAGCAGCAAGAAGTGGTAAACCTCCTGCAGCCATCGTGTTATACCTAGGGGGCAATGACATTGGTCAACAACCAATAAAAGAATTAATTAGTTCAATGGTACGAGAAATTAATTGCATTCATGAGTGCTGGCCACAAGCCATTATTTGTTGGTCAGAAGTGGTACAGAGAAAAATATGGAAAGGGGGTATGTCCATAAAAGCTGTGGAAAGAATGAGACGGTGAATATGTATATATATATATATATATATATATATATATATATATGTGTGTGTGTGTGTGTGTATATATATATATATATATATATATATATATGTATGTGTGTGTACATATATATATATATATATATATATATATATATATATATATATATATATATATATATGTATATGCATCTAAGAGAAAAGATATATACTAAACAATAACAAATTCATTCTTTATTTCCTGCTGAAAGGTCTTGCTTTGAGCCTCGATCTGATAGGCACTCTATCATTCAGGCCATGCCCAAAGTCCCCCCTCTATCCAATTATCCATTTGGAGACTCTGTGCTGTCTGGTTACTAATATCATCTTTCCTAATGTCTTCAAATACACGTCCTATTACCATAAATCTAAAAAAGTGTGATGTGTCGGTTCTTAATATATGTTTAGAAAGGGCACTCATGCTTCTGCCCTTATTCACATGGTAGTAATGTTATTTAATTCTTTCCCTGAGGGTCCTATCAGTTTTACCCACATAGAATTTAAAACAAATCAGGCAGTAAGCTAAGTAAACTATATGGGCAGTACCACATATACCAAAAACATCAAACTTATATATTTTACCTTGGTCGGGATAGTTAAATTATCCACTACTATCTATGTATTGGCAACATTTACAGTTTCCACATGGCATTGTACATTGATTAGTTGACCCATACCTACTTTTCTTGGGAACACAAAGACATTGTTTCAAAGATTTCATGTTCTTATTAACAAACTTAGGTCTATCATCTATTATATTCCTTATTGTGTCATCAGTGGTCAGAATCTTCCAATGTTTCTCAATTATATCTTTATAGCACTTGACATCACTAGAATAATATAAACATACTCTGTTTGTTTTCTCTAGTACTCTCTGATGTATCAATATTTTTAGTACATTTCCTACCATGATAAGGTTTAGCTGTACTGTCCCTTAAATTTGTTACTAATTTAACACTATCACAGATGTCATTGTTAGCATAACCTCTAGCAACCAATGCTGTCTCTAATTGTTGGGTTTGTTGTACAAAGTCTGTATCTTGCACATTTAGTCTTGATGCCCTGAGCATTTGGCTTTTAACTACGCAACATATCGCAATGACATCGTTTCTTGTATAATTTTGTGACTATGTTACCTTTCAAGTCTTTTGAAACACTCACATCCAGGAAATCTATCGAATGTTCAGAAGTTGTGGAGGAAAACCTTAAAGAAGAAGTGGTGTTATTGATGTAATCTTTGAAAACATTATATGACTCTTTAGAACCATAAAAGGCCACTTGTGGACTAAATGGTCCATTAAAAATGTGTTCATTTTCCCATTCCACTAAGACAGCATTGGCGTAGATATTGGTACAAGATGTGCCCATAGCTACGCCATGCTTCTGCCAATAGATAGTCATTGAAAATAAATTGTTTTGTAACACACATTCCAGAAGAATAATAAATAATTCTTTCTGTCAGAGAATTCAGCATACCTTTGTAAAAAGTGCCTTATTTTTAATAAACCATTGTTATTGGGAATTACTGTGAAAAGTGATGTAATATCCATCGTTACTTGTAATAAACCATTAATAGTGGATAATGTCTCAATGTGCAGAAATAAATCATTCAAAAATTGTTGTCTTTTAACACATGCAAAATATTTTTCAAAATGAGTCTGAGTTTCTTTTCAATGTATATAGAGGCTTGTTCAGTACACCAGTTTCTCCCTGCAACTATTGGACATAACGAGGTGTGTATTGAATCCTTATGTACCTTGGGCAGGCCTTGAATGATGTGTATTATCGGGTTCAACGCAAATAATGAAATGAATTATTGTCAATTAAACCAATAAGTAACAAATTCCAAATAGCATTGTGCACAGCAACAATCATTGATTCAACTCATTTGTATGATATTTTCAAATAAAAGTGACTATCAGATAATAGTTCAATGATATCATTATTATATCTATCTAAATCAATTGGGATCGCTTTTGTCTGCTGGTCGGATAACTAGACTTCCATTGCTCTTTAAATTTCTTAATGCCATATACTCATTCTTGGTTAGATTATTCCTCATACCTTTCACGTTATCAACCTTAGCATTGTTAAAAGCAAATAACTTGTAAAAATCATCTAAACATAATTTCTCAAAGGTGGTCACCAAACAATTAGTGTTAGGTAAATAAGTAGTAGGTTTCCTAAACTCATACACATTTCTACTATAACATTCATTTTCCTTGAAATTCATCTGCAAAAGCAAATTTCTAATGAACTATTTAAAGTCTAATATTGCTTTAGTTAAATCTTGTTTCTGTGTGGGTATAAAAAAAAACCTTTAGTCATTACAGAAATCTCATCGTCAGATAATACATATGAAGATAAATTCCAAATTAAGCTCTATCTTGTTTTTTCCAAAGTTTTTTCAATGAATTTGTTGTTATTGTTTGGTATATATTTTTTCTCTTAGATGCATATATGTGTATATATATATATATATATATATATATATATATATATGTATATATATATATATATATATATATACACATTTTTATGAATTCATATATGTGTATATGTTTATATATATAAAAATTTATTATTCATTGTTTATTTTTATTTATATGCATTTTTGGATGCATTTTTTTATGATATTTATGAATGATTGCTGTTGCTATGTAACAATGGTTGAAAGTGACTAGCATTTTTATATGAGTTTTTCACTGTTAGTATGCCTTTTAATATTAATTATGGTGAGTCACATGATGTGCTGAATTAAGTTAGGAAAACAGTAAGATTAGCTAAAAGTATTGCTTTTCTGTATCTGAGTCTTTCCATCTGTGTTATTTTTTTATATTTCCTGTGACATGAAACACAGTGGTGTTTGTTGTAAATAGATATTCAGTATTTTCATGTTTTCTATTTTATTATTAAATATATCTATACCTTTCATTGTGGCTGTTTCTTAGAAAATATTTTAGCCCTTGAGAGTACTTGTATTTATTGGTTCCCAATTAGCTGATCAAAGACGCATTCTTTCAAATGCATCTTGATCGAACTTTATGGCACGAAATGGCAAAATACCGCAGCGGCATACATGTGAATTCTTTCCCTGGGAAAGAAATTGCTTGGCCGCCTTCGGTATTTTGCCTTCTTTGTTACTGTAGTGCGGTGTCCAGTTGGTATATTTAAGTAGGGGGGTGGGGGCACAGCCCCCCACATTAGAAATAGTTTGTGGTGTCTGTGGTTTGTGTGTGTTTCTTGGAACAGTGATTTTTTTTCCCTGGGAAAAAATTGCTGTTCTGAGTGTTACAGATTGTAGGCCGTCACTTACATGGGGGTTGATGAATCAGCGTTCACTTTTCTAAGCATTCAGTTATTCAGTATAGACCCTATTTATTTAGTGGCACTGTAGCATCAAGGGCCTGAAAGTCTCACAGATTGGTTAACACTACCATTTGTGTAATTATTACTTTTACTAAGAGTAATTGGGTACCTTGGTAAAAGCTTTAAAGTAGCTGGCTGGTGGCAGTGATTCTACCTTATTGTCTGGGTGGAGGTGGCATTGTGGGTAAATATGTGCCAGCCTTTCCCACGTGTGTTTGTGTGTCTGTGTGAAAATTAAATCTCAGGGTGAGTGTGTCAGCTACTTGGAGCAGGGACATAGAGCACTGATTTCTGCAGAGAGAAAGGCGGAGTCTTATTTGGGGCCTGGAGAGGAAGTCCAGCTACAGAACTGGAGTGTGCTCCCTGTATGCTCTTAAGGGAAGTTGTGCTTGGTGTAGAGAACTGTATCTGAAAATACTGTGCATCTATTTTTGTTCAAAGTGAATGTTCCCCACCTGTGTCAGTGGTGAGGATTGAGGCTCGTTGATTACTGGCCCAGAGGAGGGATGTCACATACTGATGAACAGTGGTGTGGATATTAATTGAATTTCAGTAGTCTGTAAGCAGTTGTCACTAAAGGTGTGTGTACTCTCAGAAGCCACAAGGTAAACATACAGAGTTTCATCTTTCACAACAGTTTTATTTTTGTTAGGTTAGATTAGTCAGGGAAAGCAGGCAAAGATGTCAGCAGAGGATTGTACAAGCTGACTGTGAACTAGTTGGCTAAGGTGTGCAAATCCAAAGGACTGGTGCATGCCAACCTGACTAAAGAGCATATTATTTCAGCCTTAGTCACAGCTGCAGCACAGACCAGCAACCAGGAGGGCATCCAGTTTGGTGATACAGCCCACAGAAACAGGACAGTTAACCTATTTCTCACAGGACTTAAAAATCCATCTGGAGTTAGAGAGACTTGAACTGGAGGTAAAATGCATGGAAAAAACTGTTTGTACTTAAATATACATGTAAACTATTGTGTGATTTTGCATATAGACCTTTCCTGTGTGTGATTTTGCTCCATGTATACTTTCAACTTTGTATACTGCCCTTTTCCTGTATAATAACTTATGTAACTCTCTTTCTGCCTCATATCTGTATTTAACTCAAAAATTGTTACCATTGTATTGTACTGTTAAAGTCTATTAATGGAGCTTTTCTGCTTGGGTCTCCACTGAAAATGGGCCACAAGCCCAGTTGGACTAACCTGATTAACAAATGTCAGTAAATAAATAATAAATGTAAATTAGAATCAGCAGAGAGACTGTGGTGTTTGGAGGCTAAAGGAAATGAGAAGCAGCATCAACATGCGACGGAAATGCTGACTCTTCAACAGGAACATGGAGGTAATGGGGGAAGGGAATAACCAAATCCCAGAAGCAACAAAGGTAAGTATATTTCTTCCACAGTATAAAGAAGGTGATAATTTTGGTAGTTTTATTCATATATTTCAAATAATATGTAGACAATATGATGCTGACCGAGGTCTCTGGGTACAGTTCCTGATCCCCTTACTCCATAGTAAAGCTGTAACTGCTGTTTCTAAATTGCTGATACTGATTGTTTAAATTATGACAAGGTTAAACAATGTTTATTGGAATGTTTTAAATTATCACCTGAAGTTTGCAGAAATAAGTTTCGTGAGCATAGACGTAAGGCAAATGAAAGTGTATATGATTATATTGCTGACCCAAACACACATTTTCATAGGTGGGTGAGTGGGTGTCAGTTCACCACTTTTGAAAGGCTGGCAGACCTTTTCTTGAAGCAACAAATCTGGTTGGCAGACCGGGAGTGTATCTCTGCAGATGAGCTGGGGAAAAAAGGAGATGCCCACTTAGCAAGCAGGGCACCACTGCACAAGAAGTGGATACTCACTGCTGCACTTGGATATAAGGGACTCCATGGTGGACAGCCTAAACCACCCCAACAGAGTCCAGTAACAGGAGAAGCCACTAGTTAAGGGACATGGCCAGGATCAAGGTTTCAATGTTTTAAATGTAACCGGAGGGGTCATGTAGCATAGAAACAAGGTGGAGAGCCAGCAAGAGGGAATAACAGCATGCCAGTGGTAACTTTTCTGGAAACAACAGGGGTACCAAACTTTCATGGGAGTTTGTATCCTAACTTAGTGGATGGAAAACAGGCCACTGCTAAGAGAGACAGTCTAACATAACCATTGTTAAGCCTGCAGTAGTTAAAGAAAAGCAGTACCTGCTTGGGCAGGATTTTGATAATGCAGTACCTTGTGTGCATGCAGATATATGCATTCAAGCCTGGAGACAGGCCTCTGGGTCTGGTAGCCTGGCGAGACCCAGGCAGACCCCCACACCTGAAGCCAGAGCTGGTGATGTGGCTATTTTAGGGAGGGAGCTACCCTGTAGCAGTGATCCTGAGGAAGTTTCCTACCTGGGACATATAGTGAAGAGTTGTAAGAACAGGCCAGAACCTACCAAAGTGGAAACTATTCAGGAATGGCCTGTCCTTGTCACCAGAAACCAGGCAAGGGCATTCTTGGGGACAGTGGGGTACTATAGAAAGTTTGTTCCCAATTATAGTACAATAGCCGCTATAGAGCTGATGAGGAAAAACAGGCCAGATTAAGGTAGTGTGGATCCCAGTCTATGAGCAAGCATTCCAAAAGCTTAAAGGGGCTTTGGAAGGACCCCCTGTGTTCGCCAGTCCAGATTACAGCATAGAATTTGTTGTGCAGGTAGATGTTTCAAACCATAGGGTGGGGCTGTACTCAGCCAGGTTTCTCTCAGACAGAGAAGAGCACCCTATTTTATATCTCAGCCATAGACTCCAACCCAGGGAGGAATGTTATGCAGCTGTAGAAAGAATGTCTAGCCATAGTATGGGCAGTGCAAAAATTTCAGCCTTATCTATATGTAAGTAAATTCACTGTGGTTTCAAACCACAATCTCTTAACATGGCTACATTGAGCCAGCCAGTTATTAAGGTGCAGCCTAGGGTTGCAAGCATATAACATGACAGTGCTGCATTGTAGTGGGGTCAGCAATACCAGTGCAGATGGGCTGTCAAGACAGGGTATGAGTTAATGTATTCCCAGAAAGGCTCATTTCTCTCCAGCAATGTTTCTCCAGGGTCACTTGAAAAACTAGCTTGAGTCTTCAAAGGAGGAAGAGATATGATAATGTAAGGAAGTGCCAGCTCTGCCAGAGAGAGTAGGGCAGTGCATGTGTAACATATGCCAGCATAACCAGCTGGAGTTTTGTAAAGAATTTTATGTAATTTTAATATCAAACTTATATAGATGTGTGTGTTAAAAATGTATTTGCTTGTGTTAAAAATGTATCAATAGTGGGTCCTGCTGGATAGAAAAGAAATATACATGTATGTCAAACAAAGGATGTTAGAAGGCAAGGGGTTAAGCTCAGCCTAGCTAACCTTAAGAAAAATAGCCTGAAATTAAATGACTTGGTTTAGGCTATCTGAATACAGCCAGATTTGCAATGTCTGGCATGGGATCCTGCTCTTATTTATACTTAGTGGTGAACTAATTGCTACCCTGGGGTGCCAGCGAATGGCTGGTTAGTCTCTGTAGGAAGAGGTTGGAATTTTTACTGTCTCCAGATTCTGTAATAAGCCTTAGTAAAGTTCTAGGGTTGGGCTGTGACACATATGTGCCAGATCCTGGCTCAAGTTTCTAGTGAGGGGGTAGTGTGGGAACCACAGATTCAGGTGACCAGATGTGATGTCACCCTGTAGCCAGCACTGAAATTGTACTTAGATGTTAGTGAGAGATTTGTCAGTAATACTCTGCACTCTGTTTTGGAACTGAAAAGACCATTCATCCACTTCATCTTCCCTTGCTTTATTAAGTAATTTAACTAGGGAACAGGAATTATTCAGTCAGTTAGAAAATATAGTGAGATTAGCTAAATGTATGGCTTTTCTGTATCTGAATATTTCCGTCTGTGTTATTTTTTAAATTTCCTGTGAATTGAAACTCTGGTGGTTATTGTAAATAGATATTCAGTATTTTCATGCTTTCTATTTTATTATTTATTATTAAATATACCTATACCTTTCATTATGGCTGTTTTTTTTTTAGAAAATATTTTAACCCTTGAGAGTACTTGCATTTATTTAGTAGCACTGTAACATCATGCTCCAGAAAGTCTTGCTAATTGGTTAACACTACCATTTGTTTTAAGTATTACTTTTACTAAGAGTAATTGGGCACCCTGGTAAGAGCCTTAAAGTAGCTGACTGGTGACAGTGAATCTACCTTGTAGTCTGGGTGGAGGTGGCATAGCAGGTAAATCTGTGCCAGCCTGTCCCAGGTGTATGTGTGTGTGTGTGTGTGTGTGTATGTGTTTGAGCTACTTAGAACAGGGACACAGAGCACTGATTTCTATAGAGAGAAACATGGAGTCTTATTTGAGGCATGAAGAGGAAGTCCAGCCCTAGCACTGGAGTGTGTCTGTTTGCTCTTAACAGAAATTGTGCTTGGTGCAGAGCTGTATCTGAAAATACTGTGTGTACCTATCTTTGCTCTAAGTGAATGTTCTTCACCGTGTCAGTGGTGAGGATTGAGGCTCCTTGATTACTCGACCAGAAGAGGGTCTTAATTCTAAGCAGCTACTAAGGTCCACCAGGTCTTCGTCTTTCACAAGTTATGCCCTTATCCTGTAATCATCAGTGTATTTACAAGACCAATATTTTTGAGCTTTTTGGGAAGTCAGAACATACTAAATTGAAAAGTATTAGATTCAGCATTGAGCCCTGCCTTATCACATCTTTAGTTTTCTTCCATGACGATTCTGTGTCCTGAACAGCCTGTTTATTGTTGGTCAGCCAGCTCTGCCATCTGATTAGGTTTGGATTTACATTTAATTCACTTACAATTTGCCACAACCATATAATAAAAAAGTTATCAAATGCTTTTGAAAGATCATAATATGCCACTATCCAGCTTTTACCCTTGTCCATTAATTTAGAGATGTTCTAATAAAACCTTGTTTGACATACTAGTGCCAAACAGCCTTTAATTAAACCATATCATGTTGAATCCATTTCAGGCCAGTACTTGGTTCAAATGCATCCATCTGAAACAAATGAATATACTAGGCACAGAATGAGGTGTGGAATAAGCAACTTTATCAACCCTCAGCCTTTTACCAAGCAGTTACTATACCTATCACAATATGTTTCTAAAGCCCTTTTACTCCTTTTGTAATATGCACACCTTCATTACCAAATCTAGTGTATCTGCGTCTGTTTCTACCTCTGCCACAAACTTTTCTATACTTTCTGTACTGACGTACTTTATTCCCTGATATTTCAGCTCATCCACTTAACACCATGCTCCCTTCCATTCATTAGCATAGCCTGTAAACTGTTGAACTATGCCAGTAATGTAAATATGTATATAAGGTTGTCAACACGTTTTGAATACATTTTAATTTATCTCACTCTGCAAGGCCTTTAACCAATGCTGAGACTGTCAAACATACCTTGTCAAACTCTTCTAGAACCCACAGGAGACAATGTCAGCATTAAGCATGTGATGCAACTCCCGCCCACCAGTTCTACATGTTCACATACTTCCCAGGCTATTCACCACAGAGGCAGGCAGAGGCCCAACAGACCATCAAAGCTTACTCCCAAAAGACATGCCCTAATTATTGGAGAGACTGTTGTATGACACAAAGATTACACATTCGCCAAGGTAGACAGTAACATGGGTGACTGTGAGCTGCTTGTTTGGGGCCATAATCCAAGATGTTATAAGGGCCCAAAGTATTCTTAGAACTGAAGGATATGAATAGAACCTATTAATAGCCCATATGGGAGGGAATTCCCTCAGGTGCTCCATTCTAAGAGACAAGCAGAGAGACATGACAGAGAACGTACTATGCATTTGCTACAAGAAAGGTACTAGTCATGAGTAGCATTTTGCCTTTACTAAGAAGGGTTCCTAAATGTCAGGACAAGATAAATGGCTTCAATAGTTGGTTAAATAGCTGGTGTCATTTAAAGGAGATCCAGTATATATCAGGTTGGGATGAGATGGTGGCTATGGCATTGTGCTTTGGTAAAGCTGACATATCTCTCATGAAGCTTTTGCACACTGGCAAAAATATTAGATACTTCCATAGTTCCTATTTTAGGCAGATGCCACTTACTGGACATTCCACCATAACAAATCTGGTGCTACACAAGCTCAAGGTGATGTTACTCAATACCAGGAATCTTAATGGAAAATGTTAGAACCTGAGGCACTCCTGCAGTTTGAACATATCCATATTTGTGCAGTCACTGAAACTTGGTTTTAGTGCAGTAAAAGTACTCCTCCGATACCATGGTTAAGTGCATGTTATGCTGTTAGACCTAAGCGTAAGCACAAAGTAGCATCTATTGTCAGAAAACCCACTGCTTCATGCGAAATTACTCAGAATCCTATCTCAGAACTCCTAGAGATCCAAATCTTGCTCAACAAAACCAACTACTATATCACTTCATCCTACAGATCCCTTGGAGGACCATAATAGCTACTTCAGTGCACTTGAGGGGATCACTGTTACACCTCACACTATCACGTTTGGAAACTATAACCAACCATTGATTGGCATCTACCCCATAAAGCATACGTATGCACAGCATCTCTTGCACATCATTATTACAAATGCCATAGAGCAAATGATTAAGTTCTTTTCTGGGGTCTAATTACTCTCAGTTTGGTCATAATGAACTTTTGCCACAGCCTGTACCCCACTCTGCATCACCACATCTCTGGTAAAGTCTGACATCCGATCTGTCGGCTTTTCCTTTAGGCCTTTTGATACTCCCCTACCAGAAATGTTGGTCTTTAGCAACTTCTCTAAGTTAATCTACTGCAGCTCTTAGACAACCTAAGTAAATTTCTCAAGACTCACCCTCACCTCTGGATGAAAAGGTGACCTCTTTTCTTCTCTGACTTCCATCAGCACCTAAGTAGTTGCAAAGACAAATCACTGCCCATCTGTTTAAAGTACAATGGCATGTTTAAGAATAATTCCATATGGTAGAATACTTGTATCAATGAAACCATATAACAAAAAAAGAAAAATCTAAAGCCCTTTTGAATCTTTTCAGCTTTAGCTTAGCTACTGGGTTTATTCCTGAAGCCCGGGGAACTGCCAAAATAATGCCCCTAGATAAAAGTGTCTCTTCTTCAGATTCTGGTAACAATGGCTCACTCAGTTTATATGAAAGGCAACATTACTGACCTTGACCCAAACGAGTTTTGATTTGTGAAGGATAGATCCTGCCTTCTAAACCAGGTAAGCTTCTTCAGAAAGGTGATTGAGGTGGTAGACAGTAAAGTGCATACTGCCTATTTGAATATGGTTAAGGTTGTTAACATTTCCCATGCTGGCAGATCTTGCCTTTTAAACCTGGTTGACTTTTTCGAAACAGTCACTAGAGCCATTGACGAGGGCAAAGCAGTCCATACAGCATACCTGGACTTGGCTAAGGCCTTCAACACAATACCTCACTCAGGCATCATAGATAAGCTCAACAGCTTAAATGTAAACCCTTATGTCACTAGATGGGTTGCAAACTGGCTAAAGGACAGAACCCATAAAGTTAAAATTGCTGGAGCAATGTCAGACTCAAAGCCAGTCACAAGTGGTGTCCCACAGGGATCTGTCCTGGGACCCCTCTTGTTCGGCATTTATTTCTCAGATGTTAAAGCAAACACGGGAGGGCTGTGGCTGACAAAGTTCACAGATGACTGCAAACTAGGCGCCATAGTCGATACACCAGCAGACACACACATCCTACAAAAAGGCCTCACAGAAACGGACAACTGGTGCCGGAGTCACGGCCTTAAACTAAATGCTAAAAAATGTATAGTCATCCCCTTTGGGAAAAACAAAGTACCCACAAATTATCACATAGACAGCAACCCACTGAGTACTGAAAAAGTAATCAGAGGCCTAGGGACCCAAGTCGACAGTGACCTCTCATTTGATACCCATGTTGCCAAAGTGGTTAGAAAAACATTCTACCTTGCACACCTCATCATGAAGGGATTCACATCCAGATCCAAGGATGTCATTGTACCCCTATATTCCTCCCTCATCAGACCCATGATTGAGTACAATGCCCCATTTGGTATGTACCTCACCCGACATTTGCAACAGCTGGAGAGACCACAAAATTACCTCACCAAGAGGATCAAGGGTCTCCAACATATGTCTTATTCTGCCAGACTAAAGAAACTTCAGCTCTATTCAGTATCATACCGCCTGCTCAGAGGTGATCTCTGCCTGACGTACAAGGCCATGTCCAATCAGGATCTGATGGACATGCTCCACCTCAAAAAATCCAAGTCCATCAGGACCATGAGAGCTAAAGACTTAAACCTTGGCACAAGTATGAATAGAACATGCTGGAGGGATAGATTCATAACCCAGAGGCTTCCCATGCTTTGGAACAAGATCCAAGTTCATATTAGGCAGAGCCCCTCACTGACTCTCTTCAAGAGAAATGTTGATGAGTGGATGGGAGATCGTAAGTTTACCCCAGGGGTCACATCTGTGTCACTGCTAGACCGGGGCACAGTAAACTAATTCTATTATATAAGGGGACCTTCATTGTGTCACTACTAGACACAGTATTCTAAATTTATTCTGTACATTTTTGTACCATTTCATGGGGTGGCAAATGCCACATCACTATGGCTAGGCTTACAAATGCCCCAGGGCAGATAGCCTAGTACTATACTATGAAACTATGGTAGACAAATGAATAAAACCTCCACCATAGTCGGGAAATCTTTCTATGCAGCACAGCTAATAGCCGAAGGTATTTTGTTCAGATCCAAGAGGTTATCATCCCCTTTTATTCAGTCAACAGTTATCAGACCAAACATTACATTCAGTACGTCTCTCATTCGGCATATCAACAAACTCAAAAAGCTGCAGAGGTTCCTAACAAAAGATGAGTGGTTTTCAGAACCTCAGCTACTCATAGTAACTGGAAGCCCTGTCCCTGTACTCTTGAGTCTTACAGACACCTAAGGAGGAATAGTTACCTTGCTTACAGTGACATTAGAAATTTGCCAGGCCTTGATCTTCTATTTCTCAACAGGTCAAACAACTCAGCTAATACTAGAACTAGAAATCTAAACCTTCATCGGCAGATTAACAGACTGTAATGGAGTGAGAGATTCAACACCCTTCTCTGGAATAAAATTCCTCTGCAGGTTAAGCAATTCGATTCATTATTTTCTTTCAAACTTAACCTAGATAACTGGATGGGTACTCTCAAGTTTACCCAGGGACTAATTAGTCTCTCCCTCCTTGGGAAAGGAGGTAAAGCCCGGAAGTGGGTATGGTAAGGAGTATGTGATCTTTGGACTAAATGGCCTTGAAACTCCTATTAAACCTAAGAAAGTGACTGACATCATAAGGCAGTACTAGTTCTGCATAGGTGTTTTTTTTTTTTTTGTTACAGCATGTTGTCACAAAGTGATTTAGACATCATCATAGTATTCTACTAGATCTGCCATGTGCCATAATAGACACACGTGATGGTATATTTCCTCTGCGTGTCAAATCTCTGCTTGATACCCTTTCACTACAGCAAAAATGAACTCTCAAATGAGTGGTATACGAAAAGGGGGCTAAAATTAAATGCAAAATAGTTTATAATTTTCATATATGGTAAACAGTTCTGGCCATTAGTGTGAATACAGTCAATATCCAACCCAAAATTATAATGTAGACAAGGATTTTGGAAGCTGGGATGAGACTACCCGCTCTTTTGATTGCCATGTAGCATCAACAGTCAGAAAATCTTTGTGACTAGCTTCATCCATACCTAATTAGATGAATTACTGACTACAATGCTCCTTTTAGTAGAAGCTGTTGCTAGCATGTACCTTTCTAGACATGTCAAGCAAGTGGATATGCCCCAGGGGGCTCCTAGCCAAGAGAATTGTTGGCCTAAAGTCCCTGAGCTACAAGGGAAGGTCTGATGTATGAATCCTGTACTCTGTTTCTTATGGGCTCTAGAAGAAAGATGGATGCCTTGTATTAAGTGTCATTAAGGACCCTGTTCACCTTGATCTCTAGTATCTTTGTGAGTCAGATCCCTCTGTTAATACCAAATTTCCTGACTTAAATTTCCACCAGGAGATAACTACAATGTGCTGGAGAGAGAAATATATTGTCCAATGTCTACCTGACCTCTGAAACAATCTTTCCCTGTACACTAAACAAATTGATACTTCAGCTTTTTTCAAATTAAACATGGATGGTTGGGCGGGTACCCATAGATTTAATCTGGAACTGACATTTTTTCTCAAACACCTTTATTATTTTCACACAGGAAGGACACAGTGACATGGTTACACATGCAATTATAAAAAAAGCAAACAATCCATTACATAGATTTTTCCTTTCTACACCTTATTACATACATGGTGCATTTCTTAATATTACTTACATTGTACATGTTCTGCCTTCCCTGACGTTTCACTCTGTCTCCTGAACATTATCTATGTATTGTTTCCACAGTATCCATTTATATCTACATAGCTTGCTCCTTCCCCTTTCCAAAGATCCTATCTCCAATTCATTTACTCTCCTTTACAACATTCAATAATTCTGTTACAGCTGGTGTAGCTTTTGATTAACATTTTCTAGTAACTGTTTTTTGGCAGCCAAGAGCATTAAACTTGGGCTCTTACTATGTTTAGGCAATTCAGTTTCCATATCCCAACTCAAAAGAGTAATTTTCTTAGTCACAGTAATTTGCTTCCCCAACATTTCTGAAAAAATAACCTATAGGGAATTTTTAAAAGCTGTCAGCTTGTTATATTCCAAGAAAACATGTTCCCAAGTACCCCTCTCTTTTCCATCACACTGCAACAATTGCTGACTACCTGTGCAAGCACTACCCTGCAAAAATCCTAAACGTAGATTTTTTAGCATTATTCTTTTAATTTTCTCCAGTAAATTCCAGATCCATCTTGCCTACTTTCTAAGCCCCCTACTTGCAGTTAATCCTGTTGGTGAAATCTCCTTTCTCCATTCATGTATTAGATTGGTTCTCAAAATACTTTTTACTACTTTGCAAATATAATTTTCTGTATGGTTATCTTTCTTGTTAAGGGCCTGCATCTAAAAATCATACTTTCTCCTTAGTTTGTGAATACCTCACCCTTTCAACATCATGTCTTTCCACTTTGAATTGTAATCTTCTGCTTGCTTTGTGTATATGAGCCTTAGCTGTGTAGCTCTAAAGTATCCCTTCAAATCTGGTGATTCTAAACCACCTTTTTCTGTGAGAAACTTATCCCACTTAACTCTTCCTCTATTTCCCTCTTAAATAAATTCCTTCAGTTCATTATTAATTATGGTCCACAGCTTTTCCTCTAGTTGATAAAAACATGTCTGACCCAAGTATAGTATTAAGGGGACTAGAAATGTTTTTACTGCTTGTACTTTACTATTCATATACATAGTTAAGAGTTTCCAGTATCCCAATTTTGTATTATCTTTTGGTTAGGCTATCCCCAAATATCATTAGCTGCTATTTTTAATCCAAACACTCATATATCAATTTTGTTATCTTTTGGTTAGTTTCTTCCCCACATATACTTAGCTGCCATAATATAATCATTTTACTCCAAACACTTTAATACTTACTCTTACCATGTCCCCATAAATATGGGTATTGCAGACCCAATTTGTAGATGTAATAGTTTACTTCTGTAGCCTTTGTTTTATATTCATTTATTTTATATCCAGAAAAAATTAAACTGTTTCAAGGATCCACAATGCTGAAATATCCTTTTCTGTATTTATCAAGTATAAAAAAATGGCTTCTGAAAACAAAGCTAGTTTTTCTTGAGTATAGTACTAGTTACACCCCTTGAATTTGTGAGTCCATATTTTCTTTGCCAATGGTTGTAAGTAAAAGACAAACAACAAAGATAGAGGATAGCCCAGCCTTCTTCATCTATTCAAATACAGCTTGTCAATCCCAAAATAATTCTTTCCGCTAGCCATTCATGTATCTTCCTAAGTAATCTCATTATTCTGTCAGGCAATGCAAATACTGCCACTGCCCTACTGGTAAAATCCCAGCTAACTCTACTGAATGCCTTCTCTGCACCAAGACTCACCAACAATAGCACAGTCTTGCATTCTGCTACCTTCTGAATCATCATCACCGTCATCATCATCCTGCTAATGTTGTCAAATGTCTGCCTCCCCTCTACTAAACCACATTGAAACATATTTGTCAATTTGGCAACACTTAGTCATTTTAATTGGTATAGATATAAGCACTTTATAATCATGGTTCAAAATTGAAATAGGTCTATATGAAGCTGTGTTGAAAGGGTCTATACCCCCTTGGAGTAGTATAGCCACCACAGCTTTCTTCTAATATGCTGGTATTGCCCCTCCTTTTAAAATATTGTTAAATATAACCTTCCATATATTTGTCACTTTCTTCCCTCCTAACTTCCAAACTTCCACAGGAATAATATCTGTTCCTACAGGCTTCCCTGTTGATAGATAATTCATCACCCTTTTTATCTTATCCCTCCCATCTTAGCTATTAATTATTGAGCCTCATCTTCCTATTGTCTTGGCACATTTATGTTTTCCATAAATATTTCCATTTATGTATTTTCT
>NC_056743.1:585258153-585285653 GCF_019279795.1 Protopterus annectens | reverse complement strand
GTTGAGACTCATCTACCTCCCACCTTGGCATAGTTAAATCATTTGTAATTTTTTTTTATTTCCATATTTCTCTGCTTTAAACAAATTTTCTTAAAATTTTGAAAATATTCCAAAAACCTCTACAGGATCTCTGGTTATTTTTGCTGTTACATGCTCCCTAAGTATAGTGACAACCCTTTTTACTTTCTGTTGCTTAAATCATTGCGCTAAAAGTTTTTGTGCTCTGGAGTTATCAAAAATAGTTGCTTAAGAAAATCTTTCTAAACTCATTCAGTTATCCAGGTTCTCTCTTATTTTCTGTTTAGCACTCAGATTCCTCTTATTCTGTAATACTTTAACATGTGTTAGTCGCTACTTCTTAACAAGGTCTCTGATTTTTATTATTCTGTACTCATGCATAGTATTCAAATATTCCCTTATTATTTCTTTGAACTGTGCAATTGTGCTCAACATTGGAGGGCTCCTATTGACCTGTTGATCAGTGTGTAGCTATCTTGGAATTCGGTGACCTTCTTTTTAATTAGTAGTAGGCTGTGGCCATTTAAAGCTTAGCCAACTTCTCCTCCAAAATTGAGAATCAAACCCTGTAACTTTTGTCTGTGAAGTTAACGCCTTAACCACTACACCAACCCTCAACCCACACTAGACAATCAGTCTGCAGACTATTACACACCTAGCCAATAACCTGTGACTAAAGGTAAGAATCAAACCTTGTACTTTGTCTCTGTAAGGTAAAAAGCTTAACCATTGTGTCACCCTGCAAACTCTTGAGAAAGGTATCCAGCATGATGGTGGGTATCTACAAATTGTAGATGGTCTTGTGACTCATTGTCTTGTATCTCCTATGAGCCATTGGATTGTAATTTGGCTACCTGATAGAATCCGAGTTGTGAAAGTTGTAGGTACTCTCTCTCAATGTAAAGCTGATCTAAATCTGCAGACAACAAACTGGGTACTGTTCTTGGATTCCTTCATGATACCAAGTTGCTCCAGAAGAGGCTGGACTATGCAAACACCTGGTGTTAAGAAAATGGTCTCTTACTGATGCTAACTCATGCAGTGTATCATGCAAGCCATTCCCACTTCCTATCATATAAACTGTATGCCTCTACAGACTGACACTGTTACAAGAGATCTTGACACACATGGATAACTCATCCTCATTTGAGCATCGTTTTTCCATCACAGTTAGGAAATCCTTCAATCTGCCCCAAAAGGAAGTCCAAGATAATTTCCTCCTGCTCTGAAGATATGATTATTCCATTGTATTCCTCACTTATTATAGGTTCATAGGCTGGTACTAGGCTATCAGCCCTAGGGCCTATACAAGCCTAGCCATGACAATTCCCTGGCTATTTCTTACCACAGTATTTACTTCCCTAGACCCCTGTCTAGCAGGGCAACTGAACTGATCCCCGGGGTGAATTTCCTATTTCCCATCCATTCATCAAGGTTCCTTTTGAAGAGGGCCAAAGAGGCGCTCTGCTTAACATGTATGGGCAGTCTGTTCCAGAGTCTGGGGAGTCTCTGGGTCAGGAACCTATCCCTCCAGCATGTTTTGTTCATTGTGATGACAAGGTTTAGATCCCTGAAGCGTGTGGCTGAGGGATTGGGATTTCTGTGTGTAGCATGTCCAGCAGCTCTGGGTTTGACATGGCCTTGTAATTTAAGCAGAGATCGCCTCTGAATAGATGATATGCGACAAAGTATAGCTGGAGTTTTTTTAGACGGTCAGCAAAGGGCATCTGCTTTAGGCCTGTGATTCTTTTAGTGAGGTATTTCTGCAGCCTTTCCAGTTGCAGATGTCTTGAGATGTACATACCAAATGGGACGTTGTATTCTGTAATGGGTCTAATGAGGGATGAGTACAGTGGGACAGTGACCTCCTTTTTCTGGATGAAAAGCCCTTAGTGATGAGGTGTGCCACATAGAAGGATTTCCTAACTGATGTGGTGATGTGGTTATCGAAGGTGAGACCACTGTCCACCTGTGTCCCTAAGTCTCTTATCACACTTTAGGTGTTTAGTGTACTGCCACCTATGTGGTAATTCATGGGTACATGTTTTTTTCTCAAAGGGGATAACTATACATTTCTTGGCATTGAGTTTGAGCCCATGGCTCTGGCACCAAGCATCTGTTTATGTAAGGCCCTTTTGTAGAATAGCCGCATAATTTGGGGATTCAATAATGGCTCCCAGTTTGCAGTCATCTGCGAACTTTGTTAGCCAGAGTCTCTTAGTGTTGACGTAAGTAGATGCCAAACATGAGCAGTCCCAGGACTGAAGCCTGAGGTACTCCATTTGTCACTTGTCTGGAGCTGGATTTGGAGTCGGCTACTTTCACGGTGTGGGTTCTGTCAGTAAGCCAGTTGGCAACCCATCGAGTGACGTAGGGATTTATGCCAAGCTTAGTTAATTTATCTATGATTCCAGAGTGGGTAATGCTGTTGAAGGCCTTGGCGAGGTCCAGATAGGCTGTGTGGACCGCCTTACCCTCGTCTACAGCTCTGGAGACTGATTCAGGAGACAAGATTGTCCCTTCACGAACCCATACTGGGGGGGGGGGGTCCAGTGTTTGAAGGTTGACAATGTCTTTGTTTATAAGTTCCATGGCCTTGCAGATCAGGCTCGTCAGACTGATAGGGCGGTAGTTCCCAGGATCCAAGGTAGATCCCCCCTTGTGGAGTGGGATAACCGTAGCTGTGCGCCACTCAGTGGGCACGAAGCCTGAAGTGAAGCTATGATTAAACATGACACTTAGGTGAGGTGCCAGTTAATTTTGTCTTTGGGTAGCTGAGTCATTAGACATGTTATCAAATATAATTCCCCTCCTTCAGCATGTATCAAGCATGCACATTACCCAACTAGAAAGGCCATAGAGATTTCTAAGAAAGTCAGAATTATTAAAGCACTCAGCTACCCAAAGACAGTTTAGTTGGGCTATCCTTGTATTATGTGGCCTATGGGCTCTTTTAGGATGACCTATGTCTAGACCTCTGTGCCATGATAGAATAAGTCCTGTTTTACCTTCTGTACCTTAGCAGGACCAGCAACATCTCAAAAACAGTATAAAAGATCTTAAACTATTACAATGATTGAACAAAAGTCATTAAAGAGATACTCATAACCAAATCTGTTCTGTACCTATAACATAAACTTCAGATACAAACCAAGCATACCAATACTATGGCTATATTCAGAGCAAACACAGACAAATGGATGGGTTGCCAAATATTAACCCGAGGAATTAAGTGAATCATCCTCCAACATAGAGAAGGACGATATTATTAGTAGGTCTTCCTTAAGGGTATTTAAAGGCTAGGCTTCTTTCTTATGGTCTCATTGGCTGCTTGCCAAATAAATGCCTAAATTCCTAGGTGCATAAATAAACAAATGTTTTAAGTAGGTAGCAAATTGAAAAAAAAAAACATTTTTTCTCAGCACTGCCAGTTTCCATTCTTCAAGCAGTATTTTCCATACATAATCCTATTTAAAAGGGAGCTGATGTTTCACTACCTTGTCCTTGTACATTAAATTAATAAAAGGGTTGGGGCATCAGCCACCTAATAAACGCAATTACAAAATAGCTCTCAGTCTTTTGTTTTCCAAATGATATATATGACACAGTAGTTATCAATAGACCGAGTAGCATTTACCAATAAAAAGGAAAGAAATTGTTTGTAAGGTCACATAAAACATACCTGAGATGACTGGCTTTCTCCATACGAGATAGTCACTTCCTGTTTACCCATATGTTGTCAAATTGGGATGAAAGTGTAAAGACAAATGTCCATAGTCATATATTTCAAGTTACTGTTGTCCTACACTTACACAATCTCCTCAGTCCTAACCCCAAAAGATGGACACCTTGTGTGTACCCTTTTGAAGTCAAATTATTGTGAAAGCATAAGAATACATACAATACAACATATTTCAGTCTATTGCTATCAGATGTACATATACAACATGCCTACTTTCCCCTACATCCAGAAGATAGCCACTTGTATATACACATCTGATTTCAATTGTGAAGAAAGTTCATAGGTGAGTACTAAGCTAATGACCCTGGAGCCAATACAAGCCTAGCCCAAGAATATTCAGTGTCATCCTGCTTCTGGATGTTAGTTCCTTGGGCCCCTATCAAGGAAGGCTGTTGAAGTGATTCCTGGGGTGAATTTCCTATTTCCCATCCACTCATCAAGATTTTTCTTGAAGAACGCTAGTGAGGTGCTCTGCTTGACATGAATGGGGAGTTTATTCCAGAGTATGGGAAGTCTCTGGGTGAGGAACCTGTCCCTCCAGCAGGTTCTGTTTATTGTGGTGATGAGGTTGAGGGCTATGGAGCGTGAGGCATGGAGGTATTGAGACTTTTTCAGATGAAGCTGTGAAGACTAGTAGAGAAGGGTGAAGGCTGCCAGCCTAGTTAAATAGAATTTGATACATAATTCTGGCATTTGTAAATATAAATGTAAAATACAGGCTTGTGTCTTAAATGTAAAGAAATGCTGTTTCAACAATGTGGCAACATTGCCATCTGCTGTAAGGAAAACTAAGTCAAGCATTTCTTATTGGTCCTTTGAAATTAAAATTACTTTGTTCCTTTGAAGTTAGAATTTGGAGTCGATGAGTCTGGAGTAAGCATCCTGCCTATTGTTTTAAGGCTAAAGTTAATGACCAGAATTTACATGTGGAATGTCCTTTATTGCTTGCTCTGTGTAAAAGAATGTAAATACAGTTTCTGTGTGGCCTGGGAACCAAGAAAGTGTAAACAAATGATGTAATGTTTTATCAAAACTGCAGTTTCAATTTAAACAGTGAGAACCAGAAATTATTGAGCATTTTTGTTTTGATATCCAACTTATCAGCACTCTGCCTGTGTCTTATGTAAGTTATTTCAGAAGTATGTTTTCTGGTAGTAATAGCTAGGAAATTAGAAGAAAGTTAGACTAAGTGTTCTGTTATCCACAAAATGAAGTAGCTTTTTCAGGCAAATCAATAAATCCCTGTGGAAGCAGCTGTGAATTTTTTTTTCTTGTTTTTCTGTTATGTCAGAACTGTACTACGGAATTATTTTAAGTTTATGTGTGATCTCTGAACTCTTGAATGGCACTGTGGTGTAGTAGTATTGTCTTGTGTTTTTCGTATTTATTAAATATTTTAAAATCCTTTTACCTGGGGCTAGTTTGTGTAGCGATAAGTTAAGCTCTAGAGTACATTGCATATTTATAGAGTTTATTGTACAATGCCACTCTAATAAGTCTTGACTGATTAGTCAAACTTACCAATTGGATAATAATGCACAGTAATAATTGGACACCCTTTTAAGGGCCTTTGAGTATCTGATAAATATTAGCTGGTGGTGGCAGTAGTTACTACTGTATAGTCTGGATAAAGGGACACAGCTGGAGAATCTGTGTCAGCCTTTCCCAGGAGTGTCTGTGAAGTTGTATAAATACTTATCTCAAAGTGTGTAAGTGTGTGTCAGCTACTTGGGCAGGGGCATGACGCACTGGTTGGACAGAGAGGTTACTGGAGGTTAGCTTACCAGCTAGGATGATAACTGGACCCTATAGCTGTGCCAGTTGGGGAGTCTTAATGGGGACCTGGGGAGCAAGGGAGCAACCAGTCCCATACTGACTGTGATCTCTGTGGGCACTTAAGGGAAATTGTACTATACTGTGTGTATTTATTATCCTTTCCTCTTATATGAGATGCCCTCTCTGGTGTTAGTGGTGAGGATTGAGGCTCCTTGATTGCTGGGCCAGAGTGCAGGCATCACATGTGGTTTACAGTGGTGGGATCCACTTCACATTTGTGGTGGCGGTGGATATCCACATCACATATTAATTAGTTGGCAAATACTAATTGACCTGTAGTGGTGTGGGTAGAGTGAATCCTGTAGCTCATATGCAGTGATCTCTGAAGGTGTTTTGTACTCTAAAACAGCCACACAGTGAATACTCATAGTTCAGATCACAATTGTTTTATTTATTTTGTTAGCTTAGTTAGTCAGGGTAAGCAGGCAGCATGTCAGCAGAGGAGTACGAAAAGCTGACAAGGAGCCAGCTGAAGGAGATGTGCCAGGCTAGGGGACTCGTACATGGAAACCTGACTAAGGCAGACCTGATTGCAGCCTTAGTTACAGCTGCATCAGAAAACAGCATCCAGGAGGACAACCAGGCCGGCAGTAGAGATACGATATATTTGGAGAATAGACAGCTCAACCTTTCTGCGAAGGACAATCAGACTGGCAGTGGAGATACAATATCCTCAGAGAATGGACAGCTCAACCTTTCTGCAGTGGACTTAAAAATCCAGCTGGAGCTAGAGAGACTTGAGTTGGAGGCCAGGCGTTTGGAGATAGAAGCCGAAGAAAATGAGCATCAGAGGAGGCATGAGAGGGAAATGCTGACTCTTCGCCAGAGTCATGCAGGTAATAAGGAAGGGAGTAACTGGACCCCAGAAGTGCAACAGGTCAGTAAATGTCTTCTGCAATTTAAAGAGGGGGATAATTTTGATAGTTTCATTCATATGTTTGAGAAGGTATGCAAACAGTATAGTGTTGACCAAAGGGTCTGGGTATGGATTCTGACCCCCTTACTCCATGGGAAAGCTGTAACTTTTCTGTCAAAAATGCCTGACTGTTTTGATTATACTGCTGTAAAAATGTATTTTAGAATGTTTTAAGCTAACACCTGAAATGTATAGGAAAAAGTGTTGAGAGCATAGACGCAAGGCAGATGAAAGTGTGTGTGAATATGTTGCTGAACTGAGCACTTATTTTCATAGCTGGGTGAGTGGATGTCAGGTCACCACTTTTGAAGAGCTGGCAGACCTTTTGGTAAGGGAACAAGCCCTTAGCACTTTGCCTGAGGACATGAGGATCTGGTTAGCTGATAGACAGTGTGCTACTTCAGATGAGTTGGGGAAGAAGGGAGACCTATACCTAGCAAGCAGGGCAACCCTGCATAGGAAGGGGACCCCCAGTACTTCTCATGGGTCTAAAGGAACCCATGGTGGGCAGCACAGACTGCCACAATAGAATCTGTCAGTAGCAGGGGAAGCCACTAGTCCAGGTACACGTACAGGAGCTATGGTTACATTTTTTGAATGCAACCAGTGGGGCCATGTGGCATACAGGTGTCCACGGAGGCAAGGTGGGGAACCAAAGGTGAGGGAGCCAGTAAGTGGGAAAGACAAAATGCCAATAGTAGGTTGTCTTGAGACAACAGGGGTACTAAACTACCATCCTGCAGATGTCTTGAGAGAGAAGGATTTGGATGAGGCAGTACAATGTACTTATGCAGTTACATGTGGTCAGGCTAGGAAACAAGCATGTGGGTCTGGTAGCCTGGGGGAGACCCAGACAGACTGCATACTTGCAGCCAGGACTGATGAGGTGGTTACTTAAGGAAGGGAGCTACTTTGTAGCAGTGAGACTGAAGGTGAGCCACAGCTGCTTGTGGTTACTGATGCTCCCTTGGACAGGGTAACTGCAAAGGTAGAGGTGAGTAGTAGTATCCAGGCTGACAGTGAGGCACTGCTGTCAGAAGATGCCAGACTTCCTGTGGAAGGGGAGCTATAAAGGTTTACAAGGAGAGAGTTGAGACAGGCTCAGCTCTCAGACCCTACATTGCAAGGCCTGAGGCAGGTAACTAGGGAGGCACCTGATTCTTAAGGGAAGGGGGAATCTGTATACTGGAAAAAAGGGTTACTATACAGAGAGTGGACCCCTGAGGGAGGGCTAGAAGGTGAGAGAGTACAGCAAGTTGGTACTGCCTAGAGCCTACCATCTGGCACTTCTAGCCATAGCCCATGATATTCCCTTTTCAGGTCATATGGGCATAAAACTTACAAAGAGGCATTTTATGCAGAACTTCTATCGGCCTGGAATTTCCAGAGATGTAACAGTTTTCTGCAGGACCTTTGAGAAGTACCAAAAGGTAGGCAAGGCAGGAGACAAGGTGAGAGCTCCTTTGATGTCTTTGCCTGTGATTGAGGAGCCATTTCAGAGGGTAGCTATGGATATTGTGGGTCCTCTGAGTACCCCAAGTTCCACAGGGAAAAAGTATATCCTAGTGGTAGTGGATTATGCTACATGATACCCTGAGGCAGTAGCTTTGTCTTCCATTGAGGCACAGAAGGTGGCAAATGCTTTGTTAGAGATTTTCAGCAGGGTAGGTTTCCCAAAAGAAATACTGTCTGATAGAGGTGCCAATTTTATGTCAGACCTGTTGGCTTGTCTGTGGAAGTCCTGTGGGATGAAGCACATGAAGACCACCCCCTACCATCCCCAGACTAATGGTCTTGTTGAGAGGTTAAACTCTACAATCAAATCCATGCTACAGGCATTTGCAGATCAGTTTAAGAGGGAGTGGGACAAATATTTGCCCCATCTGCTGTTTGCTTACATAGAGGTACCCCAGGAATCCACAGGTTTTTCACCCTTTGAGTTGCTGTATGGGCATAGGGTGAGGGGACCTCTAGATTTAATTCGAGATGAGTGGGAAGGTGAGTGTGAGTCTCACAAGGAGTCTGTTATGGCATATATACTAAACCTCAAGACAGGGCTCAGGGAACTCATGGGCTTGGCCCAGGAGAACCTGGCAGAAGCCCAACAACAGAAAAAGGTGTGGTATGACAGGAATGCTTGAGCTAGGGAGCATGCTGAGGGGCAGCAGGTAATGGTTCTCATTCCTGTCAGACACAACAAGCTGCAAGTAGCTTGGGAGGGACCCTACAAGATAGTAAGAAAGCTAAGTGATGTTAACTACATGGTGGAACTGCTAGGCAGATGGCAGGGGCACAAATTGTACCATGTTAACATGATGAAACCTTACCATGATAGGAAGGCCCTTGTGCTAAGCATTTGCAGTGGATTGCAGGAGGAGTCTGAATGAGATCTGGGGACTGATCTCCTCAGTGAGGCTCAGGCTGACACCTCAGTGGAAGGAGTAGCAATGTCCCAGCAGCTATCTCCTACCCAGGTTCAAGAAATCCGAGCAGTGTTGCAGGAATTTGGGGACATGTTCACTGGGAAACCAGGGTGCACCCACCTGGTGCAGCACCAGGTGGATACAGGACCCAAAGGCCCATTAGGCAAGCCCCTTATAGGGTGCCTGAGAGAGTCAGACAGACTCTGAGAGAAGAGGCACAGGAGATGTTGGAACTAGGGGTGATTCAAGAGTCCAACAGTCCCTGGGCCTCCCCAGTGGTGCTGGTTCCAAAGAAAGATGGCAACACCAGGTTCTGTGTGGATTACAGGAAATTAGTCACACAGAGTCAGATGCTTACCCCATGCCTAGGACAGATGAGGCCCTAGAGCAGCTGGGTGGGGCTAAGTATCTTACAACCATTGATCTTACCAAGGGTTACTGGCAGGTGCCCTTGACTCCCAGTGCTAGAGAGAAGTCAGCCTTTGTGACTCCTTTTGGCTTGTATGAGTTCACAAAGATGCCCTTTGGGATGAAGAATGCCACAGCGACTTTCCAGAGGCTGGTGGATAATATCCTAGCAGGAGCAGGAGGGTTTGCCCTTGCTTACCTAGATGATATTACCTTCTACAGCCATTCCTGGCCAGAGCACCTTCAGCATGTCAGGGAGGTGCTGGGCAGACTACAGAGGGCAGGGTTGACCATTAAGCCAAGCAAATGTCAGGTGGGTATGGCAGAGGTCTCCTACCTAGGACAGAGTGGGGAGTAGAAAGATAAGGCCAGAACCTGCCAAAGTGGAAGCCATTCAGGCATGGCCTGCACCTTTTACCAAAAAGCAGGTGAGGGCATTTTTTGGGACAGCAGGGTACTACAGAAAGTTTGCCCCCAGTTATAGTACCATAGCTGCTCCCCTCACAGACCTGACAAGGAAGAACAGGCCAGATAAGTTAGTGTGGACTCCAGCATGTGAGCAGGCATTCCAGAAGCTTAAAGAAGCTTTGGGAGGACCCCCTGTGTTAGCCAGTCTAGATTACAGCACCGAATTTGTTGTGCAAGTGGATGCTTCGAACCATGGGGTAGGGGCTGTACTTTGCCAGATTCTTTCAGAGGGAGAAGAGCACCCAGTGGTTTATCTCAGTTGTAGACTCCAACCCAGGGAGGAATGCTATGCAGCTGTAGAAAAGGAATGTCTAGCCATAGTGTGGGCACTACAGAAACTTCAGCCTTATCTGTATGGAAGAAAATTCACTGTAATGAGAGATCACAACCCTCTAACATGGTTAAACAGAGCCAGTCAGCAAAATGCCAAGTTGCTAAGATGGAGCCTGGGGTTGCAAGCATATATGTCAGTGCAGCACTGCAGTGGGAGTAGCAATGCCAATCCAGATGGGCTTTCAAAATAGGGACTAGGGTGAGGTACACTCAGATAGACCTAACACTCTCAAGCAGCATTTATCAAGGGTCACTTGAAAAAACTAGCTTGAGTTCTCCAGGGGAGGAGAGGGGTGAAGGCTGCCAGCCTAGTCAAATAGAATTTGATATATAATTCTGGCATTTGTAAATATAAATGTAAAATACAGGCTTGTGTCTTAAATGTAAAGAAATGCTGTTTCAACAATGTGGCAGCATTGCCATCTGTTGTAAGGAAAACTAAGTCAAGCATTTCTTATTGGTCCTTTGAAATTAAAATTACTTTGTCTGTTCCTTTGAAGTTAGAATTTGGAGTAGATGAGTCTGGAGTAAGCATCCTGCCTATTGTTTTAAGGCTAAAGTTAATGACCAGAATTTACATATGGAATGTCCTTTATTGCTCTAAGTGTAAAATAATGTAAATACAGTTTCTATGTGGCCTGGGAACCAAGAAAGTGTAAACAAATGATGTAATGTTTTATCAGAACTGCAGTTTCAATTTAAACAGTGAGAACCAGAAATTATTGAGCATTTTTGTTTTGATATCCAACTTATCAGCACTCTGCCTGTGTCTTAAGTAAGTTATTTCAGAAGTATGTTTTCTTGTAGTAATAGCTAGGAAATTAGAAGAAAGTTAGACTAACTGTTTTTCTTTTATGTCAGAACTGTACTATGGAATTATTTTAAGTTTCTGTGTGATCTCTGAACTCTTGAATGGCACTGTGGTGTAGTAGTATTGTCTTGTGTTTTAGTATATATTATTAAATATTTTAAAAACCTTTTTACCTGTGGCTGGTTTGTGTAGTGATACGTTAAGCTCTAGAGTAAATTGCATATTTAGTGTTTATTGTACAAGGCCACTCTAATAATCCTTGACTGATTAGTCACACTTATCAATTGGATAATATTGCATGGTAATAATTGCAGACCCTTTTAAGGGCTGTTATGTAGCTGATAAATATTAGCTGATGGTGGCAGTAATTACCATATAGTCAGGGTAAAGGGGCACAGCTGGAGAATCTGTGTCAGCCTTTCCCAGGAATGTCTGTGAAGTTGTATAAATACTTATCTCGAAGTGTGCGTGTGTGCAGCTACTTGGACAGAGACACAAAGCACTGGTTGGACAGAGAGGGTACTGGAGGTTAGCTTGCCAGCTAGGCTGAGATCTAGACCCTATAGATGTGCCAATGGGGAGTCTTATTCGGGAGCAAGGGAGCAACCAGCCCCAGACTGTGATATCTGTGTGCACTTAAGGGAAATTGTACTTTACTGTGTGTATTTATTATCTTTTCCTCTTATATGATATGCCCTCTCTGGTGTTAGTGGTGAGGATTGAGGCTCCTTAATTGCTGGGCCAGGGCATGGGCATCACAGAAGTATGTCTAGCAACACTTGGTCAGACATGGCTTTGGTATGTCAAGCAGAGATCACCTCTAAGTAGGTGATATGAGACGGAGTAAAGCTGGAGTTTGAGTCTTTCTGTATAGGGCATGTGTTTGAGTCCTAAGATCCTCTTTGTGAGGGACTTTTGTGGCCTCTCCAGTTGTTGTAGGTGTCTAGTCAGGTGTATGCCAAATGGGACATTGTACTCTATAATGGGTCTAATGAGGGATGAGTAGAGAGGGATTAAAACTTTTCTTTTTGGATGAGAAACCTTTTGTAATGAGGTGTGCCATGTAGAATGACTTTCTAGTGGCAGTGGCAACATGGTAGTTGGACAGGTTGCCATCTACGTGTCCCTAGAGCTCTTATATCTCTGGAGTTAAGTGGGCTACCGTCAATGTGGTAGTTTGTGGGCACCATGTTTTTCCCAAAAGGAATGACGCACTTTTTAGCATTGAGCTTAAGGCCAT
This sequence comes from Protopterus annectens, assembly GCF_019279795.1. Lineage (NCBI taxonomy): Eukaryota > Metazoa > Chordata > Ceratodontiformes > Protopteridae > Protopterus > Protopterus annectens. The sequence goes on along the minus strand of NC_056743.1, from coordinate 585,273,458 downwards.
GGTTCTAGCACCAGTTGTCGGTCTCTATGAGGCTTTTTTGTAGGATGTCTACATCAGCTTGAGAATCAATAATTGCTACCAGTTTGCAGTCATCCGTGAATTTGGTTAACAAGAGTCCCCTTGTGTTGGCTTGAACTTCAGAGAAGTAGATGCCAAACAGGAGAGGACCCAGAACCGATCCCAGTGAGACGCCACTTGTAACTGCCCGGTAGTCAGATTTGGAGTCCGCAACTTTCACCGTGTGGGTTCTGTCAGTGAGCCAGTTGGCAACCCATCTTATGACATAGGAGTTAATGCCTAGGTTAGTGAGTCTATCAATGGTTCCTGAGTGGGGGATGGTGTTGAAGGCCTTGGCTATATCAATGTAGGCTGTATGGACTACTTTACCTTTGTCTATCGCTCTGGTGAAAGATTCGAAGAAGTCTGTCAGGTTGAGCAGACATGATCTGCCCTTCACAAACCCAAACTGTGTGGGGTCCAGGGTTTGAAGGTTCCCTGTATCCCTATTTATAAGGTCCATAATGATGCGCTCCATAGCCTTTACAGATCAGGCTCGTCGGGCTGATGGGGCGGTAGTTACCATGGTCTGTTGCTGCTCCCCCTTTGTGGTGTGGAATTATTGTAGTGGTGCGCCATTCGGTAAGAAGAAAGCCTGAAGTGAGGCTGTGGTTGAACAGGGCACTTAGGTGTGGTGCCAGTTCCCTTTGTAATTCATGTAGAACACAGCCAGGTATATTATCAGGTCCCATGGAAGCTGTATTCTTGGCTTTGGACAGTGGGGTTTCTACCTGTGCAGCCATGATATTAGGAATTTGGCATTCCTCAGGTATTGGGATGGGTCCTTTAGGGGGTCAAAGGGGGGTAAAGTTTCTACTAAACCTGTTGGCCAAGATGTTGGCAATATCAGCTGGTTCAGTGTAAGTGGTGCCATTGTGCAGTAGCTCAGAGCACATCTGCGTATTGTTATGCAGATTCTTGACATAACTAAAGAATGCCTTGTGGTTATCTTTAGTATCTGTAGCAATTTTGTTTTCATAACTAGCTTTGGAGGATTTGATGAGGGATCTCAGTTTTTGCTGAGATTCACAAGGGAATGTTTCCAGTTTTGGGACTTTACCCTGTTCTGCAACAGTTTTTCCTTTTGTTGTAGAGTTTGTTAATGGCAGGGGACCACCAGACTGGCTTCCTTTTTTTTTGGAGGACAGCATCTTGGTTCTGTTAGGTATGGCCCGATCTATGCATTTGTGTAAATGCTCATACGTGCCTTGGTATATGATTCAGCAGCCATACACCCCATTCTCCATTTGCATGGGTGACGTGAAGTGAAAAAATCATATTATTTCATTCCAACTTGTCATATTAATTCATCCCAACTTGTTACTCTAATGACACAGTACACTTGCAACTTATACCGACCTTCTTTGCATATCTCTAAGGTGTGATTTTAAGGCAAATTAAAGAAATAATTCTCATTGATTGTTGATGGAAAAGTACAGAGAAGGTCAGAAGAAGTTGCATAGTGTGTTTGTGGACTTAGAGAAAGCATATGACAGGGTGCCCAGAGAGGAGTTGTGATAGTGTATGAGGAAGTCGGGAGTGGCAGAGAAGTATGTAAGAGTGGTACAGGACAATGTATGAGGGTAGTGTGACAGCGGTGAGGTCTGTGGTGGGAGTGACGGATGTGTTTAAGGTGGAGGTGGGATTACATCAAGGATAATCTCTGAGCCCTTTCTTATCTGCAATGGTGATGGACAGGTTGACAGAAGAGATCAGACAGGAGTCCCCGTGGACTATGATGTTTGCTAATGACACTGTGATCTGTAGTGAGAGTAGGGAGCAGGTTGAGGAGACCCTGCAGAAGGTGGAGATATGCTCTGGAGAGGAGAGGAATGAGGGTCAGCAGGACTTAGAATATGTGTGTGTGTGTGAATTAGAGGGAGGATAGATGAATGGTGAGGATGCAGGGAATAGAGCTGGCAAAGTTGGATGAGCTTAAATACTTGGGATCAACAGTTCAGAGTAATGGCGAGTATGGAATAGAAGTGAAGAAGAGACTACAAGCAGGATGGAGTGGGTGGAGAAGAGTGTCAGGAATGATTTGTATCAGACGAGTACCAGTAAGAGTGAAAGGGAAGGTCTACAAGAGGATAATGAGACCAGCTATGTTATATGGGTTGGAGACAGTGGCATTGACAAAAAGGTAAGAGTTAGAGCTGGACGTAGCAGAGTTAAAGATGTTAAGATTTGCACTGGATGTGACGAGAGTGGACAGGTTTAGGAATACGTATATTAGAGGGTCAGCCCAGGTTGGACAGTTTAGAGACAAAGTCAGAGAGGCAAGATTACGTTGGTTTGGACATGTGCTGAGGAGGGATGCTGGGTATATTGAGAAAAGAATGCTAAGGATGGAGCTGCCAGGTAAGAGGAAAAGAGGAAGGCCCAAGTTAAGGTTTATGGATGTGGTGAGAGAGGACATGCAGGTTGTTGGGGTGACAGCGAAAGACGCAGGGGACAGGAAGAAATGGAAACAGATGATCCACAGTGGCGACCCTAACGGGAAAAGCCGAAAGAAAAAAAAAAGAATTCCCACACTGTCCTCAATCAACGCACAAGTTACAGTGACCCTCTGTGCACAATTCCGAAATCTAAATAAATAAAAACCACAGTATCCTAAGCCTCCCACACAAACTATAGCAATCTCTGTGCCCACCTCTGAGTGGGATAAGTTTTAGACAAAGCAGGGCCGATATAGAGGACCCTACTAATCCATTAATGCAGACAGGAGTGACAGCCCCCAGAAGTTCTGAGGCTCTAGATGTTCTGTGATGTACTTTGTCTTATTGTATTTCACTACCAGGAGAAGTTAGCCGTACTAAGCTTTTCTCTCCTATTTTCCATACTATGCCTTCTATTTAAGTTCTCAATGTCTGCCTTTACTAACTACCTCCTATTTCCCATTTTTTATACAACTAGATTGCGAAGTAAACTGTTGATTAGATACGTTCTATGTTTAGCCAAATTTCACTGTTATATATTGTCTACCTGAGATTCCTCTTTTTAACTATAAATCTTATTAAGCCACGTTTTACATTTTGTTAATTTGCAAATTCTATTTGTTAATGATAGTTTTTGCAACTTTTGTTGTCAGTGTTAACCTATTTTTGAAATGGAGCTTTTCTCCTTGGGCCTCTGCTGAAAATGAGTTTTTTTGGTCCAGTCAGACTTTCCTGGTAAACAAATGTACATAAAATAAATATTACTTTTTGACATTCATGCACATACACAGTAAGCTTTCTGTAGACAAACTGGAAGAACATTAATTGACTTGTATTATTTATTAAGGGTGTCTGAAGACACTACAGCACTTGATTAAAATCCACACAGTAACAAGGAGGACATATAGACTCCTCAGAAATGAAGTGACAGCCAAAAACTCGGACATGGAGCAATCACTGTTTATCAACACTACTTACTGTGCCACTGTACCAAGGATGCGCTCCTTTCTTACAGATCCTGCCCAGACCACCAAAGAAAGCCACTTATTAGTTGTATTACTCATATCTGACTATGATGGAAAATGAAACAAATTATGGCCGTTTTAGGAAATATGCTTAAGGAATTTGGGTTTTGTATTAGAACATTACCCCACCAGATGTGCAATAGCAAGGATCGGCCAAAGCCCTCCCAGCACTCTACGCATAACATTTACTTTTAGAAGTGCTTTGAATAAACATCGGAAGACCATCGCCTGCAAAATGAATATGCAAAGCATTGTAATTATTTCAGTACAAACCCTTTTTTTGTCTTATTTGCTGATACCAGGATTGACACATGAAGAAGTCCAATTTCCAGTGATCAAAAGGTTTGATTATTCCAACGAAAACAGAATATGCTGCATTTATAAAAAGTATTACAATATCAGACTTAAAATCACAATTTTTTAAAGGGTGAGAGGTATGAACACAATATGCTACATATATACAATCTATTGCAGTATTACATAGACTTAAAATTACAGTTCTGTAAGGGTGCGGGTGGCGACCTTGCTGGGAGGTCTTTTTTACTGCATTTATTGAATGTATTTAGTGTCTCACTGCCTCGGAATATTGCTTGTTGCTTTATTTCCAGAAATATGTTCAAAGAAAGGTGGGGGGTGTTGGGGGGGGGGTTGCCCCCCTGCTAAAGCAATTACTGCACAAAATTATAGTAAAGAAAGGTGGGGGAGGCAGGGGTTATGGTTTTGGCATTTCTTTGATTGCCACCTACCCCGTTATCAGCGGGACACTCACGGGGTTGAGCAACCTCATCCCGCTGCCTGCTTTGTAAAACAGTGGGACTTTAAAAGTCCCGCTTTTCAACAACGCTGAATTGCCATGGAAAAACTGCAAACACTTCAGATTTTTCCTCTACAATTCAATTACATCACCAAAGATGACAAAACCCGGACCTGCGGGCAGAGCTGTTCCCTGTTAGGTCAGGGTTTTGTAACTCGTGCAGCAATTGACTGCAGCTTGTGAAGGAGCTGGAGATTCAGTGAGGAAGAGCCCTATAAAGATAATCTTTGTAGGGCTCTTCCTGTCTGAATCCAAGTTCCCCACTGTCAAACTAAAAAAAAAAAAAAAAGCTGTGGAGCTCTTTGCTACATGTACTAACACACACACACACACACACACTAAAAGTTATTTAAGCAACTTCACAGTCACTGCAGTGATGGTGATGCTATCGGCATTGCAGTTAATGCCATTGTCACTTTTTTTGGCGCCAGCAAGGAAACTAATGTATGAGTCTCACTGCCGTCTACTTTACAATGGAATAAGCAGCCTTTGACTGTTCTTCGGTTAGTTGTTTCCTATTATTTTCGTTCTTTATTTATAGATGCTACTGTTTCTGACAATTAGAACCCTGAATTCAAGTAACTGAATAGCAGAAAAGGTTGTCATTGCAGTATACTAGGTCTGTGTTTTATAGATTGTGTTCCCTTAACCCCCTTCACCCTCTCATATAGCTTCAGTATGGGAAGGAAATTTTTTTTTGCCACAAAAAAGTATCCTGCTCCCATTCAGCATATGGGAACCTGGAGCTGGATTATAAAAGTAAAATGTACAGATTCTCACAGAATGTGACCATACCTCTCAACTTTCCCCAATTTTCAGGGATGTCCCTGATTTTGACTCAAATTTCAGCTCTGTCCCCATTAATTCTTCCTAACACTGGTGCCTTTTGAACAAAAGGTGGTGAATTATACTTAATAAATAAGGCCAATAATTAAACGTTACAGATTTATTATACTTCGGGAAATGTATATTAATATAGCAATAACCCACGCCTGGGTGTGGGTAATGCGGGTTTCGCCCTCGGGACCAAACAAAGACAACCGTGGGTAAATCCTGCATTACCCACACCCAGGCATGGGTTATTGCTATTATACTATGACATTATTTAAGAAAATAAATAATTACTTTTCTTAAACAATGGCATTGTATAATGCCTCTTTGCTGCCCTTCCGCAGCTGTCTGGTATTCGTGGCAGTTCTGATGTACTGCGCATGCCTACACAGTACATCAGAGCTGTGGCCAAAAGCAACGGAGAAAGCAAGATCTCCGTTGCTTTTTACTGTTTCGCTATGTTAAATGGGTTTAACATAGCGAGACAGCTTTAAAATAAGCAACGGAGAGCTCCATTGCTTATTTTAAAGCTGTCTCGCTATGTTAAACCCATTTAACATAGCGAGACAGGTTTAAAAAAAAGGCAATGGAGAAAGCAAGATCTCCGTTGCTTTTTACACACTGTGTCGCTATGTTAAAGGAGTTTAACATAGCAAGACATCTTTAAAAAAAAGCAACGGAGATCTCGGTTGCTTTTTTTAAACCTGTGTCGCTATGTTAAACTCTTTTAACATAGCGAGACAGTGTTTTAAAAGAGACTTATAGTAATGGAAAAAGTCCGGGCGACCGGACCTTTTTCCATTAGTATAAGTCGATTTACAATGTGCACGCTGGCCAATCAGCATGCACGTTTTGGAATATTAATGGGGGGGTCATGGTATAATGTATATTAATTCACACTGTCTTATTCTGTTACTGCCTCAAGTTAACAGAACTTAAATCCTTCAGAAAATGTATGTTAACACAAACCTTGTTACTCAAACACCTTTCCAAGTTTATAAGAATAATATTTAAAATATGTCCCTATTTTTGAAGGATGGGAACATGTTTGGTGGTACCCTTAACTGCTGTGATGATGTAATGGTAGGGGGTGTGGTCAGTGTCATATTGGCCCACCCCCATGTCCCACTTTGGCCCGCTTAAAAGGTGGCAACCTTACACGTTACTTGAAAATAGTGTTTTTTCCTCCGCAGGAGTGTGTTTTGCTTTGTGTTTGGACCTGCAAAGATTCTGACCCGCTAATAGTTGAACGAACCTGCATTTCTTTACTGCGCTTGCTGATAATTTTTCATTTTGTCTGAGTGGTGCCTCTTCCCCAGTCTGGCATACATCCCCCCCAAGCTCTTCACTATGTTAACAAAGGGTTAGTCAATGAATATTCAGCACGTCAGTTGGTAATCTGCATGGCTTGCCACTCAGCATGCAACGTCAATCATCTAGACCACGCCAATTCCTGCGTGAAAATCGCAGTGGGGTAATGTTCTAATACAAAGCCGTAATTTGTTAACTTTCAGTATGATCCAAAATGCCTGTGAAGTACTACTGCTTTCCTAAGGCAGACCCTCAGTTCCTGACTGTCAGGTGGTATGACAATCATTCAAATCACTGACTTCTCTGTCGTTATAAAATACGTATTAAAAAATTCTCATTATGTCAACTTTTAAAAGTGGTAGTAGTTGTATTTAAATTCTCCTTTCTTTGTAAAAATTTTACCAGCTGTTATTATCATAACGAGGTGTTTGTATGCATCAAGATAACTAAAAACTGTAGCACGCTATTGAGTCGTATATTAAAACATATATGTATATAATGAGCAGCTATGATATGACGTAACGTAGATAACCGTAATACTAGGTTCTTCCACAGCAGAAAATCAGGTGCTAGTTTTGCTTAGCCCGAACACAAAAAAGTCGATTAGAGGCCTGATGAGAGTGGAAAATGCTTTTGCATTTTGTTTCTAAGGACTTGTGCATAAATATACCTGTCAAATGCCCCTAATTTGGTTCAAATTTTGCTCGGTCTCTCCTAAAAATTGTATTTTTTTCAAAATGTGGAGGATTGCTGCTAGTGAATACCAATGATCATTAATACTTACAGGATCTTTTTACTTCAGAGGGGACCAACACTCCATAATTTCCTATCTTTTTTTCTCTAAGTTAATACGAATAGTTGTTAAAAGTGTTACTAACTAGGTACCCTTTTCCCTATGTGTTGTGATTAATTATTGAGGTAAACTTGGGAGTACAAATACTTCCAACACTTTCTTTTTTTTTGGGGTGGGGGGTGGGGGGAGTGGAGAGACTACGCTTCCCAGAAGTCTTTTTACTACGCCTCGAATCCACCTGACTCTTTCGGTTCAATCGTGTTAGTCGTTACAGCTGGCAGTTCTGCGGCATTTGTAACAAGGAATGGCGGAGGGTCTGCTGGAGAGATTGAGCTTCAAGTGACAGGTACCAGGGTTGAGCTGTCAGTGGCAGGAGGATGAGGAGCTGGGTTGAAATAGAAGAGTAGTAGCAGTCTCGGGGGTTTGTGTTGGGGATTAACAGGAAAACGTAGAAAAGCAAAACGGGGATTACTGCTGGTAGCCTGCAAGACTGTTGTGCATGTGGTTTCTTGCTTACTGCCCTGCATATGTGCAGCAGATAACTGTGGTTAGCTTATTAATTCAGGCTGAGAATAAATAACTATTTAGGAAGAAGGTTGTCTTCCTGGATGCAAAGTTATTCTGCTGCTGATCGGAGAAATGGTGATATCCCGAGAAAGTTTGCACAGGTGTTGTGGCGTATTCCCCGCAAACGGAAACCTTTAATGATGACTTTGTTTTAGATGCAGTTAACTGCCTGAACCTTGGGGATGCCACTGCGTTTTCTTCAGAATGGTGCACTCTCCCCTTGTAGAAATCTGTGACTAAACCGTGATACTGTGCCAGACATTATAGTTAGTTACTTGTTATTCCGAAAGTAGGTACCAGCGTAAAACTTAAATCACTGAAGGGCCTGCATCTTTGGTGCCTTTATTCTTCAATGAGAACGCTGAAGGTAATGCAGTGCTTCGCTATGTCCATGCTCATAGTTCTCAACTTATTTGCGTAAGAATCAGTGACAAAGTCAAAATTTATTAGAGAGCAGACGGTAAAAGCCCAAAATAAGGGGCATTTTTTTAATAATATTTCAGTTTTTAAAAAATCGATAGAACAGAGTTCTCTGAACTGTAATAAGCACGGAACTTGTAATACCTGGCATTGTGGCATAGCTGTCAACCTTTGGTCTTCAAAATGGGGAACACGTACTAGTGACTCCAGTCATACCTCTCGGACCAAGAAAGCCCATCAAAGCCGTAAATAATGGTAGTGGATAAAGGCTCAAAAATGTTAATAGTTTCTGAATATTTCTGTTACAAACGTAGTTAATATAATTATCATTAATTTTCTGAAGGATATAAGTCTAAAACTCAAATCTCTGCCATTATTTTCTGACTTCAATCCTCAACGATTTGCCAGTAAACCACAGTTTTATGATAAACTGACCAAAAATATAAGAGAAAAATCTGGACAGTTGAGAGGTATGACTTCAGCTAGGAGGCTCACATAGGTGTTTATTAGGCTAACTACCACAAGGGCCTTATTAAGCCTAGCTATACATCCCAAATCTCCAACAAGTTTTGATACCTTGACAACTGTAAGCAGGGGCTTGGGAGATGAAACATTTACAAGCTAGGGGCTGGGAGATGAACCATTTATAGATTGCCTGTGTTCATTAGAGACATAGGTGCCAATCCAGGGATGAATTTCCTGTTCCTCATCCAGTTGTCCAAGTTGCACTTGAATTGGGTTAGGGATGAACTCTGCTTCACAGGGATGGGAAGCCTATCCCAAAGATGGGGTAATCTCTGGGATACATACATGTCTCTCCAGCAGGTCATATTTATATTACAGGAATGGTTTAAGCCCTTAGTACAGGTAATTCTGGGGCTGTTTGTTTTGCAGATATATAGGAGGTCCATCAGAGTGGGATTTGACAATGCCCTGTATGTCAGGCATAGATCTCCCCTCAAAAGCCTGTAGGCATGGTTATTAATGGTTTCTGCATGAAGTTATTTGATTATGATTCTGTATGCTTTACCCTTGAAACCAAATCACACCAACCATGGTAAATTCAGCATTACCCACACCCTTCCATGGGTTGTTGCCATATTAATGAATGACAAACCCTTCCAGTGTGATGAGCCATGTGGAATGTAGAATTTTCAAGTCTCAAAATGAGGGGCTTTCCTCTTCGAGGTACAACTGAGATATATGCATTATTGAGTGGTTGTAAGCTTCAGTAATTTACCAGAAAGTAAGTAAGTAAACTGGATATGTAGCAACCAGTATGGGGTGGGGCCAGTGCAGAGCTGGGTAATCCCACACTTAAAAGCATATGCTGTATTTTTCTTTTTTTTCAGAGCATGGTAGTCTAGTGATGGCTTTCACATTCTTAGGTTTTGAAGTGCAGACATTTTCCAGTGGTGGGAATAACCTAGTTAGATTTACTTTGCATGCAGTAAACTTTTGTGTGTGTTGGTTATCACCCCCTTACCTGCCAGCCATCTAGCACTTACCCATTACTGATCTTGTAAATTCATTCCCTTGCTTACTGGAGTGAAAACTGATGGCAGGGAAGACTGGCATCTAGCTGTTGTGGAAGTTTTCCCTCCTGACCCCTGTTCTGGTAGTTAACATGCATACACAAAAAAGCGAGTCCTTGCTATAGCCTCTTGGGTTTGTATGTGTTTTTCTAATTGTATATGATGACTACTGCAGGAATGTGTCTTGGCAAAGCCAAGTACATTCCTAGCTTGTATGCTTCATAGGTTCATACTAGGCTATCTGCCCTTGGGCATTTATAAGCCTAGCCAGAGTGTGTTTGGCTTTCGCCACCCATTTTAAATTAATTTTGCTATGCCTTTTTTTGAGGTTAGTATACTGTGCCTCTGTCTAACAGTGACACAGAAGTGATAGCCGGGGTAAACCTACGATCTCCCATCCACTCATCAAGATTCCTCTTGAAGAGAGTCAATGTGGGACTCTGCCTAACCTGGACTGGGATTTTATTCCAGAGTGAAGGGAGCCTCTGGGTTATGAATCTGTCCGTCCAGCATGTCCTATTTATTTCAGTGCTGAGGTTCAAGTCTCTCGAGCGTGTAGCTCGATGGGATTTGGATTTTCTGAGGTGCAGCATGTCCATTAATTCTTGGTTGGACATGGCTTTATACGTCAGGCACAGATCGCCTCTGAGCAGGCGGTATGCCACTGAGTAGAGCTGGAGTTTCTTTAACCGGGCAGCATATGGCATCTGTTTGAGCCCTTTGATCCTCTTGGTGAGGTACTTTTGGGGTCTTTCCAGTTGCTGCAGGTGTCTGGTAAGGTACATCCCAAACGGGGCATTGTACTCAATTATGGGCCTGATGAGGGATGAGTAAAGAGGTACGATGACCTCCCCTGATCTAGATGTGAATCCCTTCATGATTAGGTGGGCTATATAAATGATGAAAACTTCTTTCACCAGAAGTTGCTGGGAATTGCAGTATATCAGACTTACCTGTTTAAGCCCTAGGGTGGGCAAGCTCAACCTCTTGTCACCTACTCCTCCAGTGTTTAAGTAGCTAGGCAATCTTAGTTTGTCTGGGTCACAGTCAGGGTTTTGTCCTTTTGCACCATGGAGCTGGCTTGTTTTGCACATTTCAGTCTGTACCGAGATTGTTGTACTTTACCATTGTGAGCCTCTGTTAAATCAGAGTCTGAGCTTCTCATAGGTATTAAAAAAACCCCAGTATTTTAGATCTGCAGATACAAAATATGCTGTACTATACAGATGAAGCACATTCCACTCCCATAACAGACAAGCACAAGCTTTCAGAATTGATTTGTAGTCAGAAATACATAATCCATGATATTGTGTTTTTAACCTGATTACATGTAAACACAATACCACACAGTTAATATTTTTTTAAAGTGTACAGCTTTTTTTCAAAAATGTTTGGAGCTCCTCAGGGAGGCCAACCTCACCATTTCAGGAACGCTGAGACAAATGTGATCACATTTTTTTAAATAATTCCCACGAGCCTGCTTCTTGCTATTTTGCATATTGGAGGCCCTCCATTGTCCCCACTTCTAACAATGCTTGGCTCATTACATAGGCAGTTGTGTCTTCTATTGTTGCTTAAAAAGGACTATAAATTGACACTGTCATATAGTGCTGTACAGGGCTGAAAACTTTGTCAAGAGTGTTGTCAGGAGTGAGATGCTTGGTTCCAAATGCAAGGTATCTTCATACTTGTTCAATGGAGAAAAAAAAAAAAACATTTTTTTCTACATTAGTCCAAATGTTTGATCTCCTTTCTGTCTGTACTTCTCCAAAGTTCCCTTGATGTTGAAATGTTCTCTTGTGAGCTTCTTAGGTGTTCATCAGCAGTCGTAGATATGAAGACACACAACTGATGGTATCAAAGCATGAAAAAGCAGAGTTTTCTGTAAATTTAAAGTATGCTATGCATGCTAGACAACAAGCGGTTTTATGGCAGAATACCCTATCCACACGTCTACCCATTATTCTAGGAGTCCCCCAAGGCTCCATGCTAGAACCACTACTCTTCTCAGTCTTTATCAATGACCTAACCGCCATCACTCCCAAGGCCACCTGCATCCAAATCGAAGACTATTCTACTTTTAATATGTACCGCCTCCTCCTCAGCTGAGCTTATGAACCTAACCCAGAATACTTTCAATGATGTAGAAAAATGGTTCGCAAACAGCTTCTTTTAAACCCCAACAAAACTAAACTGCTCATCATTTCCCCCACCTGCAAATCCTTCTCACCTTTCTTTATTACAAGTTCCAACAATGGCACAATTATATCCCCAGATACTCGCACATAACTCCTGGGCGTCACAGTCAATAACGCCCTAAAATGTGATATCCATGTCAATAAAACCATCAAATCTGTCAACAAAAACTGGGCTCCCTATACAAGATCAAACCCTTTCTCACTCCTTTTGCAAGAACCACAACTGCTCGGTTCCACCTACTTTCTACCCTCCTGTATGCCTCCCCCCTCTTCACTAACCTGAACCAAGCCACCCTTACCAAACCTGCTAGTTACAAACATATTGCTAGATTTGCTACAGGTGCTACCTCTAGGACCCACCATTGTATCAACCTAATTCAACTAGGATGGCTGGAGTGATCCAATCTTCTCCGATACAACCAACTTGTAATAACCCACAAAATACTATATCAACCCGAAAAAACACCAGTACTAAATAAGATCAAACCATACAGCAATCTGAGGTCACTCTGCTGACAAACTGCTGGTACAAACAACTAAGCATAAATGTGGCTGGGGACTCTATTCGCCAACTCAGTAGGCAAAACTTGGAATATGCTACCTGCTGAACTTACTCACCAATCCTCCTTTACCCAGTTCAAAAAAAGCCTCAAACTACACTTCTAACAGCATTGGCAATGTCCCTGCTTAAACCCCGACTAATCACCACCCGCTGTTCCTGCAAACTCTCCCTAATCATTTCAATCATATACTCTAATAAGTGTATGAATTCTTGATGGGACTTAGCCCATAACCGCGTGTATTATTGTCTGAAACTGAACTGAAGCTGCATGGTTTTGATATTGTCTACTATGTTTTATCTTAGTTTGTAACCCTACTGAAAACTGCATATTATACTTATCTCTCAATGTTTCTATTGTTCCTAATGTATTTTTACTCTGCTTTCTGGAGCTTTTCTCACTGGGCCTCCTCTAAAAATGGACATATATCCAGTCGGACTTTCCTGGTAAACAAATGTAAAATAAAATAAATCCTTTGTTTCTTGTGGCAGAGTTGAATATATGTTAACGATGAACAGCTTTTTTTTTTTTTTTTTTTTATTTGAATGAGAAGGTGGGAGATGGCATTGGCCAGGATATAGGTACAGAGGACCTCTGGAGACAACATAGTCATGAGTTGTCAGTAGCAGCAAAAGTTCCATTGTTTATTATGTACGCTGTAATTTTTTTCATTCTGTTATTTTGATGTTGATATGGTGCTGGCATATTTGTCAAACCATACTTCTCAACCTGCAGTCATTGAAAATAGGTGTAATGGCCCTTGAAAAGTAGGTACAGCAAGTAAAAAATCTGGGTACCTAATTCGTATAAAATATGAATACCTAATTGCACACAATTCTTCCCTCTTCCAGTTTGAGTTTGGATACTACCCAGAGACTTGTTTAAAAATCGGTGTGTGTCAAAAGTGATGCAAAATATAAGCACATTATCAAAAAGACTGTGTAGAATCTGTAGACTTTAATGTTCTGCAAAATTCTACCAGACAAGGTAATTTGTTTTGGCTTTTAAAAAGGGAAGATGTAAGATGTGCCCTCTTTCTTGAAGTTATTGGTACCTCTGGTATTTTAGTTATGTAGTGTAGTTTTCTGTGTAGTAGACAGCTTCAAAAATCACGTCTAATGAAATAGTATTCAGAAAATCGTGAATGGGTAAATCAAGCCTGAAAATACAAAATAGGGGCATGTGTCAAGCTAAGCTGTAGGCTCTTTTATCAGTTTTTTTTTTTTTTTTTTTTAATTGACGAAGGGTAATTTTAGCTACTAAATCTAGATGCATCTCTAGTTTCCTGAAGTTTTGTTTGCTTTTTTACCCCATGCTTGCTGACTGTCAAGCCTACCCAATGAGATACTACCTATTTGTTCATTCAAAGTAGAGAATTACCCCAGTACAGCATGGGTGGAGAGAGCTGGGGGCCATCATACAAGGAGCCATTAGGGTTACTTGCACCCTTGCTGTCATCCTGGCAATGCAGGCATTTATGTAATCTAACTAACCCCCGCTCAACAGGGCCATCCACATTAGCAAGAGGGCCTACAGTGCTTTCCACCTCAGAGTGCATATTCCTATGCAGTCAGTATTAAAGGCTACAACCAGGCAATGGCTTGAGGAACCAAAAGCCTGCCACCCATGAAACACACTGCAGTGCTGCCCCACCTCCAAGAGATTGTGGCTGTGTGTCCTGCTTCATCCCACCATATCCCCAGGACAGGGATGCCAATCTTCCTTTGCCAGCTCTTTCAAGCACCTGAGCTGCTAATTGATCTCTGTTCACCTGGGCAGTAGTCCCTCTATGCCATTAGGGCTGGGTGGTGACTCATATAGACTTTACATTTACTGGATTGGTAACTGTTCAGCAGATTTCAGTTTGCTGTAGAACTACGAATAAAGAACAAGATAAGACTGTTTCAGGCAGTGCAGACTGTTTAACAGCACACATCATTTGCATAGACTTCCTGTGCTGTTATCATCTTCCTCACAAGTAATTCACTATCTGATATGTATTTATGAATTCTTTTAAAGTTAAAAACATTTTTTTCTTTTTCTGGGACTGGACCACTCCAAACATTGAATTACAGTGCTCTTTAGCCACACAAATTTAAATCTTCACTTTTTGGAAGGATGATGGAAAAACTGAAGACAGCAGAACTTTTCTGGGGTAGAATTAAAACAAACAACATTTTAAATGCACAGAATAAGAGGAGTTGCTTGAGTGCATTTGGTGAATAATGCCATGTTGTAATTAATCAGAAGATGGATTTTATGTCATTGGCTGTGATACAGGACTGCAAACAGCATGATTTCACAGTGGGCACAAATCTGTCATTTTTTTAATAGCATAGTCACAGTACTCAGGAGCATCTTAAAGTTATAAAATCATACGGAAAACCAAAATGACTCTATGTCCTTTGCAGTTGTCTTAATATTTTTCTATTTTCTTCAGTACCTTACTTCACAAAGCCTGTAAGGAAATAGGTCCTGATAACAGCTAGCTTGGTTTTGTACAAAAAAATACATCACAGTTGAGTTTAATTCTCCAATTAATGTTGAAGGAAAGATGGATACAGAGGGATAAAAGCAGTAGTTAGGTTTTTTTTTCATTGTAAATACATAGTCCCACATATGAGTAAACAAATAGCACATAATTGTTACATTTCTATCACATTTTTGTAAAATGTTATCATTGAGGCTTTATGCAAGTGTTATTTTTATACTTTACAAAAATAAACTTGTAACCAAAAAACAAAGATATGCAGCAA
>NC_056743.1:585192351-585252351 GCF_019279795.1 Protopterus annectens | reverse complement strand
AGCGTGTTTCCAAAAAAATTACGTGTGTTGCCCTCCTGTTGTTATTGCATAGAAATCTTAAGTCCAGTTCACATAAACTTCAAAAGTAAGTAAAACCAGGTGGAGTGGCGGGTTGTATGTACTTGCAATTTTAAATTGGTTATCCATCCCTTTATCATTCCCCAGTAATACTGCTAAATTCAATTTTCTGATAAAATGCTTAATGTCTATAATTGTTCTAGCAACATTCACATGTTGAGTTGGAACAAACGTGTAACCCTTAGCTAATGAATCCACAATAACTGGATCAACTACACATGAGGAATAGTTGAACATTTTAAAATCTCCTGAATTATTAGTCAAAATAGTTAAGCTACAATACCCCTCTAATGCTAGTGTCTGCATTTGTTGTAGCATTGCTTGTTCTTCACTTTCTGAAATGGTTTTTGCTTTGGGATAGCCCCTGTCTGCTTCCCATTGTGAAAATTCTGGTTATAGTTCAAAGACTGTTCTCTGATGTTACTGACTAAATTAGTCTCATCATTGTGGGTATTTGCGGATGCATTCGCTCCGCCTTAAATTATTTTCAAAGTCATTGCCATTGTTGTTAACCAAACCTTGGGCTACAGTTACTTCTTCTGCTAGTCCCACTTCTATATTAATCACATTCCCCATACCATTAGTCTTTTTGTGGTAAACAGATGAAGACCAAGCTTGTGATGGTGGTGGACGCATATAAGCTGTGCCTTGGTCATATGCTAAACAGTCTTGCTGTAACTTTTTAAGTTTAATACCTTTCCGCGTTTTGGTATGTTTACAAAACTAGTAAAAATCCTAGAATAAGCAAATTTATATGTAGGAAAGTCAATGTCTGTTTTAATGTTCGTGTCCAGCTCAGAAATGTCTTTAAATAATGTTGCTATAAATAAAGAATAATGCTTTATCATAAGTTCTAGTAATTGAAACCCTTGTTAATCAAATAAGCTTAATAGTTCAAGATGAAAGGCAGAATCGGGTATTAAACCCGTTGGATACTGGTAGGGATCGTAAAGCCTTTGGCGCTATGCGTAATTGCATGCAGTCTTTAAAATAAGCAACCTCCAACTGGAGTTTTTTTAAGTTTCAACAGCTTATAATCAAAGAGTTTTTAATTTCTCTGATTGCAAAGCTTCACTTACCTGGTTAATCCTAGTGCTCCCATCGGGTTGTCCCTGTGGCATATTAGTAGTCCCCAATGATAAATTCATAGGGTTATTCAGTCATTCAGCTAATGTTGGGACTCCTATAAGTCCTGAAGCACTTTGCCTATTCATTGACACACAATTTTCATCCCGGTCCGACACTCCATTGTTGTTGGACAATGTTGGAAAGGCTAGGTTCGCAAAATTGTTTTTATTATTCACCTGTACATCCGCTGGTGTCAAATCCAGAACCACTTGGTATGAAGCCCCTAAGGACAGTGAACTATTGCTACGGTTGGTCAATGGAGGCCAGTAATTGGAAAACCACATTGTTGTTGCCGTTCATCCAGAGACTCTCTAAGCGAGTTGCTAGTATTTCCACACATTGTGGCAAAGCTCCAGTCAAGGCAGTTAAATTCAGCAAGTCCATTTGAATTTGTTGCTGACTAAACAAACTCGGGCTGCTTGGTCCACCAGATGCCATGTAACCGACAAACTAATAAAATAACATGAGCAAACTAAGAATAAAACAAAAACTGATGGAAAGCAACCAGAGAAGGTATAAATATTTAATGAAGCACTTTTTTTGACTTAATAGACAAACTTCTTCAGATAACAAGTTCTTAAAAGTTTGACATTTAAAAACAGAACGGAAATTACCCATATGACATACAACAACCAATCAAATTACATAATTCTCTCATTCAATTTAAGAAAATTAGATCCTTAAACATTTACCAAATACGCACATAATAATGAAGATGTTAATTAAAAAAAGTAATCTCACCCATTATACACTAAAAGACTGCTCGTATAATCATAACATAAAAAACTACCTCTTTAGACTTTTTAATTTAAGTAAACAAGATATAGTACAAGCCTCATTAATGCCTGGATAGTTATAAGGGTTTAATAAAAGTTGCCAATACAGTTCCAACTCTTCCAGTTTTAATGAAACTGGTCCTCCTCTACCATCTATTAAAACTTGATCTATTGCTCTAAAACTAAAGGTTTGGCCTCCTGTCATCTGGGAGTGTTTGGCCAGGGCATTCTTAGCTTTATGCTTATCAATAGCATGCAAATGTTCGTAGACTCTTTCACGGAGTCTACGCTCTGTCTTAGCTATATAGAAAGCCAAGCAATTTTTGCACTTGGCCAGGTAGACCACAAACTTCGAACTGCATGTGAATTTTAGTTTAGATTTGAAAACTCTGCCTTTAACATCAAACTTACACCCTATATCCATATATTTACATAATTTACACATCCCACATCTAGCCATGCCGGGATGTTTTATTTCTTTAATATTTTTACTTTCTAATACATTTTTAAGGTTGAATTCCCTTATGTAAACAATTTTTGGGCTCAAACCTACTTTATTCGTGAGATAGATATCATTGCGTATCGGCTCCTAGGTCTTAAAAATAATGTGTGACACAATAATACTGTCCATATTAAAAGTAGTAATTAGGCTAATATTATAGTTGGTGTCACCATGTAGCGTTGTCAGCATATTGAATAATAGAAGCAGATTTAGTGGCAGTGTTTAGACTATTTGTGAATATAACAAAAAGGGAGAGAGCCAAAGATGGAACCCTGAGGAACCCAGGCATAGATCGGGATATGGTTTAAATGTTGCAGTGTGTGTCCATTACTTTGAAGGTGAATTTTATCAACTGCACAGGAATGTGGAGGAAGGTGTATCTTTGGTGCTGGGAGTGTGTGTGTGCAAGTGCATGGGGGTTGGGATAGGCAAGGGGATAGCGTATTGAAGTGTTTGTGGAAGTGAGTACGTTTTACGGTTAGAGTAAGGATTAATTTATTATTTATTGACATTTGTTTACTGGAATAGCCTGACTCGATAACTTTACCCGTTTTCAGTGGAGGCCAGGGGAGAAAAGCTCCACAAGTAAAAAAATAGAAAATACGTATACAAAGGTGAAGATTGACACCATATTACAATATATTGTAAATGCATAGATTAATAAAATTATTAATGCATTTGTATGGTATAGTATAATACACATATACCATCATTAAAACAAGGTAAATACATCATATAGTTTTGAAACATATTGACATGTTATGAGTGCAAGAGTTTCTTGCTCATCCAAAAAAAGCAAAATGTCAGAGTGGAAAATTCAGACAGTGGATAAGAGGGAGGAGAGTGAGAAAAAGTATTTGTTAGAGGTAATAAGTGTACTAGGTATGGCAGGCAGGAGAAAGAGAATGAGTAAAAGTAAGAGAAATAAAAACAAGGAGAAGGAGAGAGAGGGTGTATAGGGTGTATATAAGTATTAGGGGAGAAGGAGCTGTAATTTAGCCAGGAGAGCAGCATGTGCAATGCCAGGATTCAGAAGACTAATTCCTCTAGTTCCAGCTTAAATAAATGAGTGTTGTGTATTGCCCTGATTGGTGCAGAGAATCGTATTCCAAAGTTTTGCTATATAATGCATGCAAACTTTGACCACAGTTTTTGTAAAGCTTAGATATCAAATAGATTTTTGTCAGAAGATCAAAGGTGATGATTTTGGAGGCATTGGTGGAGAATTGTACTTACAGCTGGTCAGAAAGTAGGATTAAATATGATTTTAAAGTTGTGTATAATTCAGATGGTGGAATAATGCTAGAACATTTAGAGTTTTTAGTGCAGAACAGTGATGTGTTCTGTTACTTGTATGAGCTGCAAATCTACTACCTTGTAACACTGTTGTACTTTAGATTTTGGGTGGCCTGGCAGTTAGTCAAGATGGGAGAACTATATAGTAGAGAAAGGAGTAGGCATGTATTGGCAAGCGTGACTTTGGTGGATGCTGTAAGGAATTGTTTTGGATCGGTTCTATATAGCATTTCTAGTTTTTTTTTTGTTTTTTTTTTCATATTGCTCTGTATGTTGAGGTTGTCATCTGTTGTAACCCCCAGCAGTTTCACATGGGGTGTTACTTCAGTTGGTGCATTGTTCAGGGATTTGATGTTAGTTATTTTTCTCATGAAAGTGAGAAGTAATTTGGGGAAAAATAAAAAAACCTTGCTTTTCTTTGGATTAAGTAGTTTGTGGATACAAAGTAATTTTTCAGTAGAGTTAAAAACATTCTGTAAACTTTTCTAAATTTTCTAGATTGAGAGGCATATTAGGGTGGAATCATCTGTATCCTTTACAAAGGTTACTTGTATAGAAGTATGAAGATTGTTTATAAAGATATTAAACAGAAGAGCAAGGATAGAGCCTTGTGGTACACCTGTAATTATGGGAAGATTTTTTTTTTATTTACTTTATTATATAAATATTATTATTATATTATATAAATATAAAATAAATAAGTAATAAATAAAAATAGAAGAGGAGCAAGGATAAAGCCTTGTGGTACACTTGTAATGATGGGTAGATAAGGGGAAAGGTTGAATTATATTTAACTGCCTGGTATAGCACTCAGAACTTTCCAAAATGTTTTATTTCTAAAAAGGACACAAAAACACCACCACCTTTTTTCTTTAAATTTAAATACTTAGAATAACCATAGAGTTTTATTTTGTATATTAGAGAATGTGACATCTAACCCAAGAGGGGGCATGGAAAGGTCATCTAGAGGTAAGGGGGTTGTGGTGGGAAACAAAGCTGAATGCCACATACAACCCGGGGATTAATGACAACTTGTCCCTAGTTCCAGTGCTAAAAACAAGGGCTAATAAATATTAGCATTCTGTCTTGTTTCTGTGTGCTTTTTAGGAATGAAACATGTTTTATGTTGTATTTTAAAATAAACTTATGATAGGTTGGTTATTTAAACTAAGTTGAATTTTATATATTTATATTTAGCATTGTTGATTTTTAATATATATAATACCTTTGGAAAGTTTTTATTTGAGTGTTATACCTTTAAGACCTGATTACAGGTATTTTATGTAAGGAGGGGAATCACTTAAAAGTGGCATTTGATGTGTGTATTTTAGATTCTGATGACGTCTGTTGCACACAGACGAGAAGCTATATTGTGCATTACACAAGGTACACATTTACCACTATCCCTGGCTGTATTTATGCTATCTGTAAAGGTTAGGAGGGCTGTTGTCATGCTGTGAGCATGTCTAAAACTGAGCATCAGTTAGTGATTGTTCTTTTTAAGAGATTCTGAAGTAGTTGTTTAGGGACACATTTAGCCATTATTTTTGAGAGGGGGAAATAAGAAAACAGTGGGTCTGAAATTGGATATCGCTGTAGAAGTGCCACCTTTGTGGAGGGGGGGGGGTGAGATGGCATTTATTCAGGATGGTAGAAATAAAGGATTCTTGTATTGACCTGTTTATAAGGATGGAGACTGGATATGCAATGGCATTAGCAGCAATTTTGAGGTATTCTGAATGAAAGTTATCTGCGGAGGGAGAGCAGAGTTTAAGTTTGGATAATATTTTTTTATGAAGGAGGTGTCAGCTGGTTTTATTGTGAGGTTGGGGGTAGACATAAGTCAGGGGAGTCAGGAAGCAATTCATTGATGAGGGCAACTCACTTGTAAGCTTATAAGGTTATGAGAGACTGGTGAGCATTTGAAAGAGATGGATAAAGTTGGAAGGTCAGAAAGAAATTGAAATGTAAAGTGGGGATTTAGATAGGAATATAATTGAACAGTAGAAGAGGATAGAGGTTATAAAGGGATGGGTGGGGGGTGAATATGAGCTGACAAAGGAAAGTAGAGTTAGGTGAGAAGCATTTGCACAACCAATGTAATTTAGGTGCTGTTTTAGTAAGGGTTTGAAGTAGGAAGTTTCATGGTCTGTTTTAGGTATGTTTAGATGGTGTTCCTGAGTTTAGATTTATAATGAGAGTACAGTGAGTGCCTGCTGAGTAATTAGACTGTGTTGTGATTACTCAGAATTTATGGGTTGAGTGAAGGTCTCTACCTGGAGAGTATTGCTCTATGGTATCTTTAGTGCTTGACTGTTTTCTGGTGCATGTATAAGATTGTGTGTAGTAGTAAGTTGTGAGTATGTTAAATTGTTTGGTATCTCAAGCCAGTTCACTTGTTTCCGGGTTGTTCAAGAACGAGGCCTATATGTAGGGTTAACACCAAATTTGGATTCTTTATTGGAACAGTTGGAGAGTTTAGCTGTAAGTGTGTAGTATTTAGCTTTGTATGAATAGGTGAGGCATATAGTAGGGATGGAAGAAGGTACGCAGATGGAAGTGTTTGTGTTCTGTCATCTTTTAAGTGGTGTTTAGCTGTATAGAGGGAGCTGAGTTTCTGGTGTGTTTTTTTTTTAATACTTGAAATATGTGTTGATCAGATTTGAGGTTATTGTCAATTAATATGGCCATAAATTTTGTTTTGGGGTATTGTTTCAGTTTTTGTGTTGCTGGTTGAGATTATTTCGAAAGATTGTATTTCATTTTGGTATTATTTAGGAGAGAAGGACATACATTTATTTTTTTTTAGGATTTAAAAGTAGATTTGCATTTTTTTAGTTAAGTTTTAGTAGCAGTGAATGAATTTTGGATGATGTCCTGAAGTGTTGGTAGGGATGGAGCTGCACATATAAGGGTTAAGTCATTAGCATATTGAGCTATGCTAGTGGGATGGGTGGCAGTATGTAGATTGTTTATAAAAATGCTGAATAAGAGGGGGCCTAATATTGATCCTTGTGGATAGCCAACAGTGACTTTTGTTTCCATTTGACTTGCTTGCTGTCAGTCAGATAGCTGTGGAACCATGAGAGAGATGGGTGGGTGTGGCTGAGGGAATAAAGTTCAGTGAGAAGATGTTGATGGCATATAATATTGAAAGCTTTTGATAAATTTAAGAACACTGAAGATATGTGGTTGCCATCATTCCTGTGTTGATTTAGGATAATGGTGAAGTTGAGAACCGTGGTAGTACCATGATGAGGGCTGAAACCATGCTGGGCTTTGGAGAGAAGGCTGTTAGAGTTAATGTGCTGCATAAGTTGCAAGTGAATGCATTTCTCTAGTATTTTTGACAGAAAGGATAGAATCAGGGAACCTCCTGATGAAGATGATTTTCCTGACTTCTGTGAGGAAATTTGGCATTGCTTGGAAATCTGCCCAAGTGCTAGTACATTGCATAAGGTAATTTTCGAGTTAAGGGCAGTGTAATAGTAAAGCTAGCCACTGTTCCTTCCCCATTTGGTAATTGCAAAGATTTTAATTCTGCACAGTAATGTCTGACAAGAATAAGAACATAAAGGAATTGCACATAATTTGTCTGTGTGGTTAGCAGTTTTTTTTATTTGATAATTTGGTATTTGGTCGATTCATTGACACCCACTTCATTGATATCACATTTCTTCAGTTTATAACCTACTCTGAATGTGGGGGGAGGGTTTTGCCCTGCAATACCCACGGCTTTATCTGTTTATTTATGATTTGTTTACCAGGTAGATTAGCTGGTTAACTGACCCTCTTCAGTCATTATCCAGGTGGATAAAAATGACATCAGGTACAATATTATCAGGAATAGAGCAAGAAAGTGTACAAAGATTTGCAAATACAGTAAGAATAAACATTTATAAGGTGTACACACTGCACGTTTAAGAAGGTAAATATACACATACATCTTCCTTACAAGTTTATAGTGTTCTAAAGTTTAATTCAGTTGCAGTGTTAAATCATTTTAAATGGGTATGATTTGATATAGCAGCGCTGGCCAGTATTACAGACACATGTACACTTGTTATCCTTAGGAAGGAATTCTTTCAGTTTCTTTAATCCATTAAGGTGTGCTTGTTTTTCACCTTTTTAGGAGTTGTTCCAAAGAACAGGCCCAGTTCTGGAAAAGGTGTTTTCTCCTATTGCTCATTTGAATATCAGCCTTGAAAGTTTGAGGATAGTGTCTTGACTACTCTTTAGTAAGTTGTATTGAGCTCTAGAATGTAGCTTTCTTTTCAGAGGACGGTGTCATAGGTGTAAGATTTTGAACACAAGGATGCCAAGTAAGAAAGTTATTGGGAGCCATTGCAAGTCTCTAGTATGTCATAGTGATTGGAATTTGGGGTGCTAAGAGGCCAAACTGATTTTTAATTGTGTGTTGTAGTTTCTGAAAGTTGTAGGCTGAGTGCATGCTAGTGAGAGCATATGCATGTTTGGAAATTAGAACATTCTTGGCTGTTGCTTTACATGAGTCTGGAGTGATGACATGGAGAGACATGATAACATCACCTTCAACGTACTTGCTCAGTTAAAATTGTAACTTGTGCTTAGTGAAACTAAGAAGTTGGTGGAGCATTCAACCAAATTATTTCTGTTCTGTCACACTGGGAGTAATTTTTCCTCTTAATATTTTTAAGTTGGGTAGATATGGGAGTTTGTTTACACTTGAGAATAGCATGACATTGGTTTTCGTAAAATTAAGTAAATATCTGATCAAGAGAAGCCAGCTACAGAGATCAGAAAGTTGTGTTTTTTAGGTTAGCCTCAGGGACTGATGTGGTTTGCTGGCTTCCAGAAGAATGTCATTGTGATACATTATAATAAAGTTTTCCTGTGTTATGTCAATGGAGATGTCTTTGATAAGCAGAATAATGAAGGGCCTAAAATGGAGCCAATATTGAGTGCAGTTGCATCCGAAAAGATATCGAGAGAAAGTTTTATGGGACCATTTCGCAGGTGATTTAGGAACAAAGTTCTTACTTTTATCTCCAAAGTTTACTTTTTTATGTTTTTATAGGAACAGGTCATGGTTAGCTGTCTCGAATGCCCTAGTAAGGTCTACAGAAATTCTTGCCGAGATAAGTCCATCATTTATGTTGCTGTAAATACTGTCTGTGGTAGAAAGTAAGGTTGTCATGTTGCTGAAGGAGTTCTTGAGACCATGTTGTTGATTGCAGAGCAGACCATGGTCAGTTAGTTTTACTTGATTTTATTTAGTACATTTGTTAAATTCGTGCTACCATATCATTTGTAAAAGAGGACAAAGATCAGTCTTGCACCTGTTAATGAAAATGTTACTGATTCTTTGTCAATACAGAAGGCTAACAGAGTTTAAGAAATTAATGTGGTGATTCTGTTCAGGATAATATTTGTTATATACTTTTCTTTTTTTAACTTTTACAGGAATTGAATAAAATGGGATCTGAACCAGAAAAAACTAAAGTGCCATCCTTTCTGTCAGACTTGGGCCGAGCTACACTGCGAGGAGTAAGAAAGTGCCCTAAATGTGGAACATTTAATGGTACACGGGGGCTGAGCTGTAAAAACAAAAGCTGTGGTACCGTCTTCCGATATGGTGCTCGTAAACAGCAGCACAATTTTGATGCCGTCAGAATTATATCTGGATCGGACTTGCAGATCTTCTCTGTGCGACAGAAGGACAGAGGACCAGAATATCGCTGTTTCGTTGAACTTGGAATTATACAGACAACAATCCAAACTGATGAAGGAACTGTTATCACTCATTTGAGCTCTGGTCACTGTTATGTCCCTTCTTGCTTCAAAATAAAATCTGAAACAATCTTGGAAGGCCAATGCCAACATATTCAGTTAGCCATGGAGTGTCAGACAGAGGCTATGCCTTTGACTTTAAAAAGTTCTGTTTTAAATTCCTTGAAGGCATCTCCAGAAATTAAGCAGACAATTTGGCAACTGGCAACAGAATCTGAAGGGCCTCTGGTTCAGAGGATTACAAAAAACTTTATGGTAGTCAAATGCGAGGCTGCAGCTGAAGACAGTGTAGGCTATGTACATGTTTCCTTCAATGAGAAGAACAGTGTAAAATCAGTGGGAGATCAGCGATTTATATGCTCCTGCCAAACTCAAAAGCTAGCCAAACCTGACCACTTGAAAGAAGATGCTTTTTACAAATGCATTCATTTTTATAGTTGTATCTGTGCCTTTGCCAGTGATGAGAAGCTGTCACAGGAGTTCTCCAGTTTTCTCAACTTTGACTCTAGCGGTAGGTGCAAATGGCAGAGATGTAACTACAGTAAAGCATGATGTAGTGTGCATCACTTTCCTTGTTTCTACAGGTGAAGATTACTTGTCTTACAGATAATTTTAATAATAGTTGTGTAGGTATACCCAGGAATTCATAAAACAGCCTAGTACATGCCAAAAAGCCCTGCTTCCACAAAGCAGTATTTTGTGATTCAGAGACATGTTAGCCACGATGAGGAAAGAGCTCATTATTAGCATGTCTGTGAATCACAAGTACTGCTATGACATGCAGATCACTGCTGATCTTCCTGTCACAGTAGTAAACTGCTGCTTGTGTAGACATTGGCACATCCCCCCCATCATTCTCCCTACACACAAGTACACATTCAAGCACTTACATACTCACACCACAGTCCCCCTTCCTGCCCCTTTCTTGTTTGCTCTCCCAGATCTACCCCCCCCCCGATCAACGTACTAGTTGAAGTGCTGTTAAGGCACATGGGTTTAGACTACTTCCTAACAGATAGTGTTTTTTCCCCACACCTCAATCCCTGTATTATTTTGTGGTGCCAATATGGCACCATTGTTGCTTCCTTGGTGGCTAGTATTGTTATCCAGCCCTGATCCTAGTAGTGAAGTCAGTGTCATTATGGCAGTTAAATGTAGAATAATCTCTGGTATCTACTGGCTTCCCCCATGTCCGATCCCTGTAATAGTTTCACATTCAGTAATTGAACATGGCCATTTGACTTTGTTCACTGTTGAAATGTGGTGGGGCTGGCTGTGCTGATCTACACATCTGAGCGATTTCTTGAGTTGTTTGGCATGTAGATGTCTTCCTGGAGCCAGTTTTGGGAGGAGTACACATGTCTAGCATTATTTTGGCTGTAAAACATCATGCTGGTCTTTTGTTTTAATAAGATTGCAGAATTTGATAGTTTAATCACTGTTGTACCTCAAAAGTGTGACACCTCATGAATACATTTCTGTCAAGTTTAGTTTGCTCAGTTCACTGCATAACTGGATGATCACCAATTTAAAACATTTTAGAAGAACTGGTTGGAGACTGATGATAGCAAAATGATTTATGATTTCCATAGCAATTTAAGATTGTTTGTGTGAGGAATAGTTCATTTTTGCCTTACAGAAATGTGTTACTGTTACTGTGGCAACAGAAGAAAATAAATCAAAGTAAGTAAACTGTTATTGACTGTGAGAACAGAAAAAGGGTTAAAAAAAAAGTGTTCCAAGTTTTATTTATTTTATGCTTTAATTAAAGCATGTTGCACCATTAAAATCCAGTATTAACATTAGTTTACCCAGGACTAAAGCCAGAGTTAAACAGAGCAAAGAAGTTTGGTTTAAAAAATGTATTTTCAGGAAGGTCTTGCATGCAGGGGGCTGGGTTACTTTTTAAGAGCTAATGAAATAGAAATTTGAGAAGTAATCCTGTATTTCCTTACTTAATTTTCTTGTCACACTTAAAGAAATGTTGTATTAGCATGTCTTTTCTGGCTAAATAGTCATCTGCACCCACTTTGTTAATTAGTATTTTGTCATGACAGTAAAATAATGAGCTATAATTGGCCTACTGTGCTGTGCTAGTCTGTTTTTAATTTCCAGAACCTGCATTTGTACACGGTATTTCTCTTAAGTATGCCATTTTAAAAAGAAGAAAGCTTCAGCACTCTTGAAAATGGTCACACATCACAGATTTCTTTGCTTAAAAATAAGGAACTTCTTTCATTTAGAATATAATTTAGCTCCTTTATGCTATATGCATATGCCTCAGACTTTGTCCAGCTGTACTGTACTTGTTTGACCTTCTATAACAAGCCGTGATACTGTTCAGACAGTGATACCATTGTAGCTCGAGTTACAGTAGTCCTGATGCAAGAAAGTCTAGTTCCTGTTTGCTTGCTACAGCTCCACTGGGGGGATACAGCTTAACATTTTTTTAGCTATGCCATTTATATGACAATTTAGTCTCCAGTTTTTGTTTTTACCTTTTCCTGTGGATAGCAGAACTTAAACCACTAAATGGTGTTTCAGATCAGTTCTTTTGAAATTCTGAGAATTGCAATTGCAGGACTGAAAGTGCAAATACAGAGAATATATAGTAAGTCCAAAATGGAAAGAGGGGTTGTGGATGAATGGATGGATACTAAGTCCAAAGTTGTAGTACTGTAAAGTATTCTCCATATCCCAAGGTACAGAGATCTGTGAGTTGCTGTACATATAAGAAGTACGGGTATGGATTAATGCGGAGGGGGGGGGGGTGAAACCCCTGCAAATATGCTTTAATGGCATTTAAGTCAGCTTGAAGATTCACAGTATTTCTTTGATGGTTATACTTCAGTTTTCGTAGTTGCATTAGCACCATGGTTTTCACACTTATTGATGGTAAGCTCTCTTCATGGAAGTTACTTTGCGGCTTTTTGTCTTTATTTTCAAGGTAGAAGTCTTACTCATCTTTAACTACTTGTTGAAACAGTAAGGGTAAACTTATGGAACTAAAAGACAACCATACCCACCCAAGTTATTTTTTAATATGTCTGCTGTAGTCTACTTTATGCAAGCATATGTTTTAAGTTTCCAGTCATTTTAATTCAATTCCCTATATAGCTTTTCCTTTCTTACAAATCATGTAACTGTTATACATGTTTGTATGATATATAAATCTGTTTACTTCAAGACTGCATATTTTACACTTTTTAGGTAAGTGACATTGTTTGTCAGTGACTCAGTGCAATCGTATCAGTAAATTTATTTTCCTAATCATGTAAATTGAAGTTGTGAATACTTACCTATATTTTAGCGTTGTTAGAGGTCCATCTGTAGTACACTGTTAAGGCTGATGCCCAAGACCTCATCAGTATGCTTAGCAGGTGAAACTTTTACCAGTTTGTTGGCTTCTCCCTCCAAACTACAGTACACTTCACTACTCTTGAGGTTAACTGCTTAATGTCCATATCCCATGCACATGACAACTTGCTGATGATTAGAGACTCATTCATAATCTTTTGTGTGTTCCAGAAGAGAAATTTGAGGAAGTTGGAAGAAGCTGGCTCAAACTGGAGTTAATCAAGTAGAGGTCTAAATGTGAAAGTGGATCTTTTGGGGGTGGGCAGAAT
The DNA here is from genome assembly GCF_019279795.1 of Protopterus annectens. Classification (NCBI taxonomy): domain Eukaryota; kingdom Metazoa; phylum Chordata; order Ceratodontiformes; family Protopteridae; genus Protopterus; species Protopterus annectens. The sequence continues at coordinate 585,239,176 of NC_056743.1, read as the reverse complement.
ATAATTTTTTTTGTATAATGAATGCTTTACAGATCTTCAGAAGTGCTATGTATATTAAGTCTTGGCTATCTTAAAAATTGCAGATAACTGCCTTATATAATAAAAGAGTAGCTTCATCCAGCATTTAAGAGCTCATTCTGGTTTAAGAAGGCTTGCAGTCATCGTCTTCTTCTTTCAGCTGCTCCCGTTAGGGGTCGCCACAGCAGATCAACTGTTTCCATTTCTTCCTGTCCTCTGCATCTTGCTCTGTCACTCCAACCACCTGCATGTCCTCTCTCACCACATCCATAAACATTATCTTAGGCCTTCCTCTTTTCCTGTTACCTGGCAGCTTCATCCTTAGCATCTTTTTCCCAGTATACTCTGCATCCCTCCTCAGTACATGTCCAAACCAACGTAATCTTGCCTCTCTGGCTTTGTCTCCAAACCTTCCAACCTGGGCTGACTTGCAGTATGGTTGTGTAATAAGGGTTCTGTTAGTTCTGTAAAGCCAAGTTAGAAGACCCCTTCCATTTATCCTTTGTATGTCTTTTGAGTAGGTGGCTTCCTAGAAAAGGTTGTAATGGAGACTACTCTTTCAGAAAACTGTTGGCTGCAAGCGATGCATATGTGGACAATGTCAAGATGATTGTATAAGAGGATGTGGACATAGATATTAATATGCAGCTTTACTTTGGATTGACTGAGAATGCAGGGTCACATGAGACACTAATCACAGTTGCAGTATCACCCTTAAAGACACAACTAGTACAATACTGATAACTTCACATGCACCTATGTATGTGAGTGTATACTGCCACTGGAACTAGAGCAACTAAACTGTCAGAAGGGGGGCACCAGGCTTTGAATGGCATTTTTCGAAGGTACATGAGCAGATTCTTCTTGATCAAAAGTCTTGGTGGTTGAAGATAAGGTTTTAACAGAGGAACCAAGTCTGTTGTGGACAAAATGGAGCAATTCAAGTCACCTTTGCCAGAACATGTATTGATTTATTTATGATCTTTGTCTTGAGAGGCAATGGTGGAAAAGCTTAGAGGGGATTTGTAGTATATGGTTGCCCAAACCATCCACATTGCATCCACTTATGGTAGGATAAAGGAGAAAGGGTGAGGATAGCTTGCATTGGTTGGTGGGGCCAAATATGGAAGATGTACCACTTTTATGTTGGTCTAAGGGACCATTTGTAATGCATAAGGAGACATCATCTCAATCTTTTCACTAAACATATGACGTTCTGGAATATTGGTTGTTAGCAGGATACCTAAAGTATGGTGACCCTCAACTCAGAGATTCACTATACTCTCATGTTAAACTGACCATGGTGGTGTTATTGTTCCTTCATTGTTCCCTTCTTGCCCATTGACACAATCTTAAAGCTTCCATGCTTAGAGCTTAAGACTGCATTCCCCTATGCTCGATCTGTTATATAGTGCCATTTTTTAAACACCTTTATTAATTTGTCACTTAAACATAGGCCAACATACATTCATAGAAAATAAACTATATTAACATTTTTTTCCATTTACATAGATTATATATCACATATGTTTCTTTCTTTATAAGTATCATCAGTCCAATGTATTATATAAAGGTTTACCATCAAAATGCTGAAATGCATCCGTTCGACCGATATGTGTGAAAGGCTGATTTCAGTGTTACATAATGTCGGAAATCGTTTTACCGAATCTGCAATGCCGAAACTCTATTCCCATTCTACTTTCTAGACAGCAAATGGGTTTTCGCACAAAACTCCCGGAAATAGCGAATGTCAAACTCCCGATTTTACCATGCTCAACATTATGGGGGAAAATTATTTCAAAATTCAACATTTAAGTCCAGCATTCTGAACACTCGCACAGATGTGTTTCAACATTTTGATGGTAAACCTTATATAAATTGCTTAGTTCCTGCATTCTCTTAAACCTTACTGCTTCTCCTGAACATTGTTCTGCATGTATTGTTGCCACAGTTTCCATTTTTTTTCTGTGCAATTTGTGCCTTCCCCTTTCTAAAAGATATCTGTTTCACTTCTTTTATGTCTTTTACAATATGTGATATTTCAGATACAGTTGGCTTAGACTTAGATTTTCATTTTGTAATAATTGCTTTTTTGGCAGTCAACAGAAATAAACTTAGCAAGGCCTTACTATGTCTAGACAATACAGGTCCTGCTTTCCTGTAAAAAAAAAAAAATTCCTTAGTTACACCCATTTGTCTACTCAATATTTCTAACAGGGTACTGTGTAGTAAGTTTTTAAATTCTCCCAGTATACTCCCAAAATATATGTTCCCAGTTACTTTTTCTTCTCCAGTCATGCCACCACCATTTGCCATCTACCTTAGCAAAAATTCTTGGGTGTTAGCTTTGGGTATATGCAAAAACTTTCAAGCAAAAATCCTAAACCTTCTAGAACTTGCATATTATGCGCCATATATATATCCTCCAATTGTTTCTTTGTGAATTGCTTATTCATTTTCTCTTTTCAGTCTTTTCTAACACTGCCTAACTGATTCTTATAGTTATTCTACAATATTTTATATGTCCTACTAACTATCCATTTCTAACAGCACTTTCAGTTCAAGATTCAACTAAAAACTCTACCAAAGCAGGTCTTTCACTTAGGATTCCCCTATCCTTTTATCTTTGCCTATAATCTAATATCAATCCTCGATAAGGAGGGCATTCTCTAGCCTGCAGTCCATATGTCTTCTTGGCCTGTTCCCATTCTGTTACCTTTCCATTTCTAGTTATTTGTTACCAATACCTTGGTTTCATCTCCAGTTTTCTCCAGTAAATCCCAGCCCCCTATAGTCTATTCCTTAATATATGCAGTCATCCCTATCAGCAATATCTCCTTTCTCGCGTTGACTTAGTTCTTAGAATGCCCTCTGCTACTTTAGGAATATAATATTCTGTATAGCTGCTGTTATTCTACTTAAGGATCGGCATCTGAAGTCTCTTTCTCACCTTATTTTTGAATTCCCCCTTCATCATTTATTTCCAGATTGAATTATAACTTTCTGCTTTTATGTGTACCAGCATAAATGTATCTGAAATATCCTTTCAAATAATGTAATCCTAAACTACCTTGTTCTGATCAACTTGTTCCACTTGACCCTTGCCCTCTTACCCTCCCAGATAAATTCCTCCCAGCTCTGTATTAATTATTGTCCACAACATCTCCTCTGGTTGATAAAAATATGACTTACCTCTATATAAAACGGAGGAGACTAAAAATATTTTCACTGTTTGTACCTTTCTATCAATATCCACAAACAAGAGCTTCAAATTTCTAAGTTGTTCTATTATTTTTTGTTTAGTCTCTTCCCACATATCCTTAGCTGCCATAACAGAAGATGTTTTAATCCACACTCCTAAGTACTTCATTCTATCATATCCCCATGAATATGTGCATTTCTGGATTAATTTGTGTGTAGGTACATAGGTTATAGCTGTAGCCTTTGTTTTATCTTCGTTAATTGTAAATCCCCAAAAGACTTGAAATTGTCTCTAGATGTCCCACATCACTGATATGTCCTTTTTCAGTTTTGTCAGGTGCAAAACAATATTGTCTGCAAATAAAGCCAAATTTTCTTGATTACCATACCAATTATATCTTTGAATTTCTGAGTCCCTTATTTTCTTTGCCAATGGCAGTAAATGTATAGAAAATAAAGGGAAAGAAGACATCCCTGTCTGGTTCCAAAGTTCAGGCACAACTTGTCAGACAGTAGCCCTCCCACTTTAATTTTTATATTCAATCTGTCATATATCCTCCTAATTAACTGTATTATTGTATGACGTTTAACCCTCCTGGTATTAATAGTTGTCTCAAATTGACAGCTGCACCCACAGGTACCACCTAACCTATAATTAAGGTTATCCATGCTAAAGGGCATGTTGCAGCCTGTGCTCTCACACCGATTGCGGCCTGTTCTTATCTATATTCCCCTTCTAGATGTGAAAACAAACTTGTATACTTTCAGTAAACGTTAATTTTAGCCATAAGAAAAAGTGCAGTGCTGTGTACTAAGTTATGCAGTGTTATAGTAGATGCATTTAATTATTTATGCTGCTATGCAGACTATCTCTTATTCACTTCCAGTAATTTCAAACTTTATTTTTTAACAAGTAGCTTGCATTTGTACCTTTTAATTTTATAATTTTACATTTCCTTTAGCAAACAATGCTCAGATCTCTCAGGATTAATTGCCACCTATAGTCAGCTTGCCTCCATGGAGACATAAGAACAGAATGTACAGCTGCCTTCAGCTACTTACACTGAACATTTATTTGCTAAAAGGAAAACAAACTAATATCATTACATATGCAAGAGGCTCAGCCCTTCTCATTACATTCACAATGTTTTAGATTAAGCTATAGGACTTAATCCAGATAATCAACATCTCAACTGTACATGTTGTAATCAGTGCACATTTACACCCCATTCCCCACTCTAACAGTCAAAGTTTACCGCATATTAACTTGCTTTTGTCCAGCCTTTCTTCTCTTTTTACATTGTAATGTCTATATTTTAACGTGTTAAAATTGATTACTTAATGTTGTATCTTTATCACACACAACAATCAGACTTGCCCTCAGTTCCTCATTTTACCCACCCCTGACAACATGCTACACAAATCTGCTTTACTGTAGAACATGCAGTTTGTATCATGAAATGTTTTATACAGATGTCAAGAATAAAATGTATTTTAGTTGATTCATTTTTCCCTTTCTGTGTCCTTCTAAACAATAATGACATGAAGTGGGGTATATGATTTTCATTCTATCTATAAGTTTAACAAAGTCAAGAAAAAGTCCAGTCTTAGTCAACCACTTTTTCTTGTAAAGCAATATTTCACAAATATGATTGATGCTTCATAGTCTCATATTTATTCACTAATTTCAGCGTTGCTGGTTGTCTTTCTGTTCATCTCCATTTCCCAACACCAGACTCTCATTTAAGTCCAAGGTACTCCTGATTCTTCTAGTCAGCTCGTGTCCCTTTTTCTGCTTCTCAAACATTTCCCCTTTGGAACACTGGGAAAGATTTCACTGGCAAGTCTCTATGAGCTTTATTGTCAGAAGAATGAGAAGTAGAGTGCCATTTGATGGCTTACTTTTTGATGGATAAACTTTTATATTTCCTCCTTAGCTAGTCCTGCATCAAAAATGTCTTGGATCCTCCACGAAAAATATTCTGAAGACAGCTGGATACAGCAGCTCGAATCACATTCCCAGATTGTTGGGATAAATTTGCTTCTCTTTTGCCTGGTATACAGCGAGTAATTCTTTCCACAAAAACTCAATTGTCTCCAATTTTTAATGCTAGAGTTTTGTCAGGATCAGCTCTTTCTGCAGTTATGATTGCATCTGAACTAATACAGGTATTGACTGCTTTCTCATGGCTAGGTTTGGAGTATACACTCAGTGTGCCCTTTCCATTAAGAATTCCTGCTGTGGAATACCAGTCTAGTTGCTTATTTTTGCTTTCATAACATCAGTACATTCCATTCCTTTCAGAGTCTCTGGTACATTAGAAAAATACCAGGGTTTGTCTTTGTGCTTTGTCCTCTAACTCTACCATTTTTTGAAATGGCTCTTGAGAAGTCTCATACTCTGACAGCTTTTTCATTTCAGCCTCCTGACTTGCAATTTTATCAGTTAATTTGAATAGTTGCTTAAATATGCTTCCATTTTTTAGCCTTTTGTTATGTGAGTTGATGCAATATGTCAGTGTTTAATTTATTTTAATTAGCTCTGAGTACATTTGATTCGTTTTTTTGTAAATTACTGGAAGCTATCTCTTGTACTAAAGCTGGAGCTTGAACTGCTTTTTGCTGAACAGTTGCAGGATTTTTCTCAGTCAGTGTTTTCTCTTCACCTTTTCTAGTTGATTTTCTTTCAGCCTCTCATACTTTTCTTCTTTGCTGACATCCAGGCAGTACATTTGCTAGCCGGTAACTGAATTTTATTAAAGCTGACAGAATTAATAGTCCTCGTTTCTCAGTTTCTTTTTTCATACTGGGGGAATTGAAATTAAACCGTTGATCAGTGTATAGCCATCCTGGAAGTCCTCATGGCATTTCTTGTATTGATAACCTATTTTAAGTATTCTTGAAAATTATATTTTGTTAATCCTTTTGTTCCTATGCTGCAGAAGTAACTGGGTATCTTTATTCCAGATTGCTGTAGCTTGATCTTGCATATCCTGATATTTAATGATGACATATCTCTCAGTAAGCAGGACACTATAATCGCTGGTATAACTATTTTAGTGATTAATGTTACTTTTGCCCCGTTTTTTTTCAAAGTAAAATATCTGGTTTTCTTGCCTCTTACTGTCTTGACTTTTGCTATTGGATGATCTGATGTGATCAGATCTTGAGTATTTTTTGTGGTTTACACTTACTCTACTTCTCAGCTGCCTGTATCACAGTATCCCAGCCAACAGCTAGATGTGCAACTGTTTCTAGTTCTGTAGTACAGAACCTACATTTTTTATATCCCACATTTTTATAGACTTTGCAAACTAGCACACACACATGCAGTCTGATGTCTGTAGCTGCCATTATTAACCTTATCTCTCCTTAGCCATTCTTTTGTCAAATCTTTGTCAAATGGGTATTCCAGCAGGTCTTTCGACTTGCCACTACAATTGTGGGCTTTCCAGTTTTCTTTCCTTTCCTCTGTTTTTTTTTGTACTATTCTGTTTTTTGTTTTTTGACATTTTCTGTTGCCACATTTTTTGTACACTTCTTATTTGATTTCTTTCCTGCTGTATTCTGAAATGTTTCTAATTACCTAAGCAAATATGTCATCTTAGAATTGTTTTCATTTAGAACTTCCACTATGTTTTGCTCTGATGTCAACAAATATATATGCAGTCCATCAACTGCAGACCTGTACATATAGTCAGTTTCAAGGAAGCACATACCGCCTTCAAACCGACAGATATGTAATCATGCCAGGATCAGTTTTCATATTTCAAATGGTAAAACATAAAGCAATTTTCTTATTGTTTTTTTTTCCTCTAGTTAGGGAAAGCAAGTGGTTCTCAAGATCATACAAATTGAGGATATAAGATGAAGCCTTCTTTAGACTGGCTCAGAAAGATAATTATTTAGGAATGTGGGTGTCACTCGTCCAGTCAGGATAAAATAGACGATTCTTTGTGGGTTCTGTTCAAGCAGCTTCATTGTGTACAAACACATCAGGCTTGAGGCTTAATAACTTTTAACTTAGACAAACTTATAAACAAGCTAGCTGTTACACTCGTACATGCTCACTCTCTGGCTGCACTCTCAAAATGGCACTGAAGCTAGCACATGCTTGCTATTTATATGCATGTGCCGACCTTGAAATGCTGCTTAAAGATACAACACACACACACACAATTCTACATCCTCCCTCTTTGAAAAAGAAGTCATGCAATAATGATGATGACATTAATTGACATGCAATCAGTACAAATAATTATTTGTCATGCAATTATACAGAACTAAATACATATAGACAATTATGTCCAGGTTGCTGTGTATTTCACACTAGGTCTGGAAATGCTACCAAATCATGTGACAGAAATTAGGTGTAGCAACTGGGACTGTCTGTGCTGAATATTCAACTTTAGGGAAATCAGGAACATAATCAGAAATGGAAGTAGAAGTTACAACACGTTCTGCAACAGGAACATTGTCTGGATTGCTGTGAGATCTAGAGTCTGTATCACAGGAACAATGCTGCAATATCGATTCTGGTACAGGAAGGAGATATCTGGGATTTCTCCTGTGCTCCACACATTCAGATTCATGGCTCGGTACATGTACCTGTTAGGCTGTACTTTGACCCATCGAAATAACACTTCAGCGAAACTCAGTTTCCCTAGTCCAGTTTCACAAAACTGCATTTCTCTGAAAATACAGTCTTTCGCAAAACTACAGTTCATCGAAGGATTTAAAAAAAATAAACTACAGTAAATTATGCAGGGGGCAAAGTCCCCCTGCACTTCCCACACCCCCCGCTACTAATATATATCAACTTTGAGATCACACTACAGTGGGGGAAAAGGGAAAATTCCCTTAGCCCCACCGTACCGCGATCTCCAGCAACAATCTTGGAGATCTGTAGTTTTACAAAAGTGCATTTCTGTAGAAATGCACTTTGGTGAAACTGGACTAATGAAACTGAGTTTCGCTGAAGTGTTATTTGGATGGGTCAAAGTAGACCCACCTGTTACTTGACCAATCTGGTCAAAACCATATGCAGACCGTCTCAAAAAACTCTAGCTCTACTCCGTTGCATATCACCTACTCAGAGGCGATCTCTGCCTAACATACAAAGCTATGTCAAACCCAGAGCTGTTGGACATGCTATATTTAAAGAAATCCCAATCTGTCCGAACCACACGCTCCAGGGACCTAAACCTTGTCATCACAATAAACATAACATGTTGGAGGGATAGATTCCTGTCCCAGAGATTGATAGATTCCTGTTCCAGAGACTTCCCATACTCTGGAACAAACTTGGCCCTCTTTAAGAAAAATCTTGACTGGATGGGAAATAGAAAATTCACCCTGGGATCACTTCTGCGGCACTGCTTGACAGGGGCACATGAAAATAATTTTGTTGGGTGGCGAAAGCCAGGGAACCTTTTTGGCTAGGTTTATATAGGCCCCAGGGCCAATAGCCTAGTACCTACTCTTGAACCTTTCGCTGTTTGCATCCTTACTGTCTCTCCTTTCAATGGATGAAGAAATCTGCTTGATTTATCATAGCTGGACTTCTGGAAAGAATGCTTTCTGAATAATTGGGCTCTAATTGTTCTGTTGTTCTTAGGTTTAGGCCTCAGCAAACTGGAACAAATAGGCAATGTTGTTCTGGTTTGCTTAGGTAGAAGTCTCTGAGGGGGCGAGACAAGTATATCATCACAGGATATGTTTCTGAGATTAAGTAAATTCAAAAAGACGTTGGTATTATCACACTTCGACCTCTCAAGTAATTGCTTTGGATTCTGTACTGCATGTGAGACTAGTCCATTTGACTCTGGATATTCTGGACTACTAATAACATGTACAAAGTCCCATTCTTTTGCAAATGTCTGAAACGGCTAACAGGTAAATTGGGTACCATTGTCAGAAATAACTTTGTGTGGACTACTGTGGGCTGATTAAATGACATTTCAACTTGGTGATAACAGTAGTGGATGTTAGATTAGGCAGCAAACTAATCTCAAACCAGTTTGAATCACAGTCTACCAACACTAAGTAATGCTGATTGTTCCACTCACATATATCAGTGGCTACTGTTGACCAAGGTAGTTCAGGAACTTGACTTAGCTGAAGTGGTTCTTTTTGCAAATGTGGTTTAGTACTATTGCATACTGAACAAGAAGGACTTTATCAATGTCTTTTACTAGAGAAGGCCAAAATACTAGTTCTCTTACCCTTCTTTTGCTAGATTCGGAACCTGGGTGACTACAATGCAAAATCTGGATATATTCATGTTGTAGGGAAGTAGGAACAACACTTTTAGGACCATTGAAAATAATGCCATCTTCCATCAATATCTCATCTCTGTAAGGAAATAAGTTTGCACTTCAGGTGGTACACTAGATTGCTTTGACTGCCATCCAGCATTAATGTAGTGGTTGAGGTTTTGCAAAACAGGATCAGTCTTTGTATGATCTCTCCACTCATCAAGTCTTGTGGTAGAAAAAGTCCACACTTTCATGATGTCAAAGTCAAAATTCTCGGCATGAAGCTGTTCCATTGTATTTCTGGGTGATCTGGATAAGGTGTCAGCCAGATAAAGAAGTTTGCCTTTTGTATAGACCATTTTGAAGTTGTACTTTTGCAATTTGAGCATCATTCTTTGTAATCTCACGGGAACTGAATGCATAGGCTTCTTTAGAATAGTAACTAGAGGTTGGTGATCAGTTTCAATCTGAATAGCTGAATCTGAATCATGAAACTTTGAACATGCAAATACTATTGCTAAAACTTCTTTCTCAGTTTGAGCATATTGCATTTCATTTTGGGTAAGGGTTCTAGATGCATAGGCTACTGGTCTGCCTTCTTAAAGAATAACTGTGCCAAGTCCAAACTTTGAAGCATCACAGGAAAGAATTACTGGTTTATTGACATCATAGTATCTTAATGTAGGTGAGGTGGCAATTTTTTGCTTAAGGTCTTCAAATGCCTTCTAGTGCTGTTCCATCCAAGACCATATAACATTTTTGCACATCACCTCTCTTAAAGGTGCTGTCAACTCACTTAAATCTGGTATAAACTTGCCTAAATACTTGACCATACCAAGAAAACATTGTAGAGCCTGAACATTATCTGGTGCTGGCATCTCAAGAATGGCTGTTTGCTTGGACGGGTCTGGTCGCAAGCCAGTGCTGGTAAATAAATGACCTGCATATGTAAGTTCTGGTAGTCTGAATTTGCACTTCAGAGGATTGAGCTTTAAGTTCACTTCACATGCTCTGTCTAGAACTTTCTTAAGGTTTCTGTCATGCTCTGCTTCACTATTGCTCTAACCAATAAAGCATCTACTGTTATGGCACAAGGATAACCTGAAAAGATTTGCTGCATTGCACGCTGAAAGACTTTATTTGCAGAATGTATTCCAAATGGCATCCTGAGGAATGTTGTTGTTTGTCTTTTCGGCTTTTCCTGGTTAGGGGTCGCCACAGCAGAACTCCGGTCTGCTAATGATTGGCAGTAGATTTTTATGTTGCCGAGTTGCCAGCCCGACGCCCAACCTTTAGCGAAGGCATGCCCATTCACGCATGTCTTTCGGAGGCCACTCGACAGCGGGGAGGACATGCAGACTCCACACAGAAGGCACTCCAGCTGAGAATCGAACAGGAGAACCTCTTGCTGTGAGGCAACAACGCTACCGCTGTACCACCGCGGCTTGGCATGTATATCTGCCAAATGGTGTACTGAAAGTAGTCAGTAATGAGGATTTGCAATCAAGCATCTCTTGCCAAAATGAACTTTTTGCATCCAAGACAAAAAACAGTTGCATTTGGTATTAGGGCTGCAACTTCCTTGACTGTACGCATTGGCTGATGTAGTCTGTTTAATGCTTTGTTCAAATATCTTGGGTCAGTACATATTCTGATTTTGTCCGAGTCTTTTTTATGGGCTGCTACCATGGACGACACCCTTTCATTTGGTTCTGTAACTGGACAGATTACACCTTCCTGCATCATTTTATCCATCTGAGCTTTAACTTTATTCTGCATAGCTATTGGAACTTTTCTTGCTGGTCTAACCACTGGACTGACTTCTTTGTCTAACTTCATAGAATACACAACTGGAAGTTTGCCCAACTTGTCTTTGAAAATATTAACATACTCTGAGAAAATAGCTTCAGTAAAATTGGAACTAGGATATGTGCTTGTATAATGGACAACTTTGGTAAAAGAAAGCAAATTCATTCTCAAACTGCCTCTGAGACTCACTAATGACTGCACAGATCTTCTGACTACATAGAATAACAAGCTGTAACAGTTCCTAGCCATATAACATGAAAGCACTACTGAGCCTTTGGTCTGAATTTCTTCACCTCCATAAGCAACAAGTTTTGCACAGCTAGCCACATTGAGTTGTTCATTAGTTCTCATCTTAGCAAATGTGTCTGCTGACATACCATTACACTTTGACCCAGTGTCTGCTTTAAGCTTGGTGGATTTACCATTGATCTTTTACAGTACAAAACACACTATTCTTTGCCAACAAATTTACTGCATCAACCCTTTCACCAATTACTGATACATCATCTGTGCAGAAAGTAGAACTGCAGCTCTCTATATGATTAACTTTTTTGAGTGACCCTTCTTTATAACTGTGTGAGGTTTAATTGGGGCATAGGGCACCATATGCTGTAATAATGTGCTGCCTCCTTTGTCCAAAGCCTAGTGTAGACTATGAGCCAGCCTGCTACCAGTCCTAACTCTCACCATGTGATTATATATAGTAATCCTGATATTTTCTATGCATTGTTCCTGATTTTGGCTGTACTGTTTTTCACATGCATTTGTCTGTTTATGTCTTTAAGCTAATGAGTTATATGTTGTCCTACTGAGCCTACAGAATATAACCTGCTAGATAATTAATATAATAGAATATAAGCTCTCTTATGATACTGGTAGCTTCTAGCATTAGTAAGTGAATGTACAATTTCTAACTGTTTTTTTATAACTATTGTCCTATCATACTTTATGTTAATGCTAGCTTCTTGCTACTCACCACCACTGTTGTCTCTCTCTCCCACAAGTACCCTGCTCTTCACTGTGCTGTTCCAGTCTATAATTTCTGAGAACCTACCTACCTGGTGACAAAGGACCCGTCCAACAAATAAACCGTGGTTTCATCTCTCAGCCTGTACTCCCTGCTCCCTCTCTCAAGGAAATAAGAAAGTATATTATCTATGTCCTGCCTGTAAAGCATACTACCGTCCACTGTTGCTTCAGGGGTTGTAAAGCACGCTCTGAGTCCGGTCAACCAGTAGCCTCTTACCCCCCCAACTAGCTACCTTGTAAACAAAACTCCTACACCACCTCTTAGTACCCCTCTTGCTATCTTTTCCCCCTTCCCTAATCTGGCAATAGCCTACCCCCTTACTGTATTTGCTTGTAATACTAGCTTTGCCCAGTAGGTGGCACCCCTATCCCATCCAATATTTCTCTTGCTTATCCATTTGTTATTCTGCTTTTATTACTCTATACTTCTATGACCCTGAACTACTCTGAAACTTCACACTTTTCCCTTTATTCTAACTTGCTACACCCTCCTGTTTTTCTAATAGACTCCTTACTTATCTCTGCTCCTTCCCACTTTAGACTTACTTAACTTACCTTCAGTAATCGGCTCTGCTGATTGTTTCTTCTCTAGCTGCTCCATTGCCTGTTTCTACCCGCTCCGTTCGCTCTGCAGGCTCTCTCCGTTCCCCTACCCTACCCCCAATTCCCACCCACCCCCAGTGGTCATACACTTATACTTCACTGACCACTCCCCCCTTCTATCTCATCCTATCACATACCTCATCATCACCAGGCCACTCCCATAGCTCTCTCCCTAATTACTACTACTTAACTCTCTTTTGAACCACTCCCTCTCCTTTCCAACCATCCACTACACTAATTTACTTCCCAATTCTACCTCTTATCTAAACCTCCTCTAATTTCTTACCTGCTTATTTTATACCCTGCTCAGTCTCTTCAAATACTCTCTTCTTCTTTCTACATCACCTACTAACACAAACTACTCCCTACTTAAATCTACTTTTTACCATGGCCCCCAACAAATAAAACTATTTTCACAAACATACTACTCTTAACTACCACAATAGCCTGTCTTACCATACCTTACTCACTCATCTCCTTTGAATATCTTTCTCTACCTGAACAAAACCATTACATCCAACAAACTTTACCATCTTCTTTCATCTTCTCCCTTAACCACAGTAACATAACCTGTACCTCCAACTATATACTACCAAAATTTCACAGAGCAACCCACATTATTTACTTCTCTACCAAAAAGACTTTTAATAACATGTATAAACTGCTTAAATCTCTACAATACCCCCAGCAACACCCCCTCCTAGATGGTGATATTCATCCAAACCCTGGCCCCAATACTGACTATACCAATAACCCTACCAATTTAATAGTGCCTATAGTTTCTACATTAACTAAACCGTCTAACTCCCTCTTGATAGCTCACCTTAACATTAGAAGTATTAACAGTAAAAATTTCCCACCTGCATGCACTCCTTGATGTACACTCATTTGACATTCTATGTCTTACAGAAACTTGGCTAAAACCATCTACTCTAGACCAGGAAATTAGCCCTCCTGGCTATAACATCCTTAGAAATGACCGTAAAATCAAAAAAGGTGGAGGTATAGCAGTTCTCTATAAATCTAACCTCCAAATGTCCCCCGTTAATGTGCTTTCATCATTAGATACCAAATCTGAAATCCTAACTACCAAACTCCAAATCAGTAACTCCAAATCTATCTAATTTGCATGTATCTACCCCCAGGTAATAATACCAATACTCTTGAGAACCTACTCAGTCACCTCTCTACCCAACTACCCCAGGATACCATTGTACTAGGTGACTTTAACATAGACTGGTCCACTTGCAGTTCTCTGAACCCTACCAACAACATAAACCTCTTTGGATTCTCACAATTAATAACTCCTATGAGAATCCACAAACCTAGCAACAAGGAAACCACTTTGGACTGGATCCTTATTAATAGCCACCCTGAAACTTATACTCCAGGAACCCTTCCTGATGATATCAGCGACCATATGCTTACCTACATTACTAGACAAAAAGTCCATATTCCAACTACTTATAATCTCAAAACCTCCCGCTTAAAAAAATTCTTTAATCCAGACAGCTTCCTAACTGAATTGCAAGCATGTGACTGGTCACCACTAACCCATCTAGAACTTGATGAAGCTGTTACCTACTTTAATACGTACTTTCTTCAAATCCTCGACTGCCATGCACCTTATCGCTCTACTAGAATAAGAACCAAATCTGCCCCATGGCTCACAAAACAAACTAGGCAAAAGATACTCCTCAGAAATAAAATCTGTGCTAAATGGAGAACTACCAAATATCCAACAAACCACCTCCACTTTAAACAGCTAAGAAATGCCACCAAGAAGGATATTCTTAGAGACAAAAAAAAGACTTCTACCTTCACCTCCAACAAACCAGCCAACAAACTCCACAAAAATTTTGGTCTGGGATAAACAAACTTCTTCAGCCAGGTCACACTACTACTCCAGACCCAACCGCTTTCAACCATAACAACTCCAACCAGATCCCTGATGCCTTTAATAACTACTTTACAGAATCCATTCAAACCCTGGCTAATTCTTTACCACCCTTCACTGCTTCCCAACCAAATACCTGCAATACTTCATTGCCTACCTTTCGAATACAACCTGTATCTACATCTCTCATCTGTAAGCTACTTCAAAAATTGAAACCTTGCACCCCTTCTGCTGACCGTCTCCCATCTGAATACCTACAAATAGCCGCAAAAGCCATAGACTACCCCATCTCTATCCTTATTAACAGAACTATCTCAGAAGGCAAAATCCCTGCTCTATGGAAGATATCCCACATCATCCCTCTACATAAAGGTGGACCTTCTACTGAGCTTTCTAACTTTCACCCTATTGCTTTACTCTCCCCATTAGCTAAGATAATGGAAAAATGCATTCACAAATAAGTGCTTAACCACTTACTACAAAATAACCTACTAGAAAACTGCCAGGCTTTAGGCCATTCCATAGCACATCGACTGCCCTCTTATCCTCTACCGAATCTATATATAAAAATCGCAACAATAACTCTTTTTCCTCTGCACTATTTATTGACCTGCCAAAAGCCTTTGATATGATTAACCATAACTTACTTCTAGACAAACTAAAGGCCCATGCTCTTGATCCTCAAGCTACACAATGGTTTAGGTCTTATCTGGAAAATAGACAGCAAGCAGTACTTTGGCATAACAATTTGTCTTCACTACTTCCAGTAAATATTGGAGTACCCCAGGGCTCTATCTTAGGTCCCCTACTCTTTTCCTTATTTATTAAAAATTTACACATGAACATACCTCAAGCCACCTGCATTCAATATGCTGACAACTCCACCATAATCTGTGCAGCCAAGAATATAGCCTTTCTCCACTCCCTCACCCAAACTGTTTTTCAGAATGTTGAAAACTGGTTTATGCAACACTGCCTCCTCCTAAATCCCCAAAAAACAAAACTACTGCTTTTTACTCCAACTCATAAATCACCTAATCCTTTCTTCTCTGTAACCTCTAACAATGGTACCAACATTACCCCAGACACTACAACCCACCTACTAGGTGTAACAATTGATAATCGTCTCAGCTATGATGAACACATAAACTCCACTATAAAGTCTGTTAACAAAAAACTTGGCACCCTCTATAGAATCAAACCCTTCCTTACCCCTGCTGCAAGGAAAACTATTGCCCAAACCCACCTCATTTCCACCCTTTTCTATGCCTCTGTTATATATACTAACCTATCCAAAAACAACCTCTCTAAACTCTCCACCTGTTATAATAGCATAGCTAGATTCATCACAAGATCCCCTTTTAAATTCACCACTGCCTCAAACAACTTGGATGGCTAGAATTGCAAAACCATATACTCTGTCAACAATTACTTATTGCTCAAAAGATCCTATACCACCCTAACAACACCCCTATCCTCACTAATCTAATTACACCATTACAAATCTAGCTACACTACGCTCTGCTAATAAGCTTCTAGTTTCCACGAATAAAGCTAACAACAAAGCCGGGGATTCACTTTTCTCAAACACTGCAGGAAAAAAACTGGAATCAGCTTCCTTCAGAATTATCTACCCTTGCTTCGACTTCTCTTTTAAAAAAAACATCTGAAAACTCATTGGCTTTGTCCATGCACTAACCCAGACTGATATCTTTTTCACTTTTTACTCTTACCCCTATCCCTACTCCTGTAACCTATGCCTCCAAATCTAGTTACTACTCTTTCTTGAAATATGAGGATAACATATATGTGTTTTTCCCTTAACTCTGAGACTTGCTCATACCTTCTAGTGTGTTTTGTATAATTTTTACTAAAATTGTTATAGTTTATAAATTTATTATAACTGTTCTTTAGACCAATGCTACCTCTGTATTGTGATTCTTCATGTTTCTATGCATTGTTAACTTTGTCACTGTTCACGCTTGGAGCTTTTCTCCCCGGGCCTCTACTGAAAATGGACATATATCCAGTTAGACTAGCCCGGTCAACAAATGTAAAATAAAACTAAATAAATAAATAAAAAATTTGCAAATCTTTTGAAACTGGTTCCATTTTTTACACTTGTGGCATTGTTGACCAAATGCTAAGCATTTTTCTCTTTTAGACTCATGATTGGCACAGTTAACAGTAAAGGTAGATTTGGGGTTTTGCTGACTCACCCCTGTACTGCACTGAGCACGTCCTTTTCTTAGAACGTGCTGGAAAACTATGGGGTCTCCGAGAAAAACCCACAAGAGTTGCACCTGCCATATGCTTAGGCCTGCTTCTTGCTAGCCACGTGTTGCACGCTGTCTACATTTGCTCTGGAGCCTTCTGAAACCATGCTCTTATCACTTGCAAGCATACTTGTGTGGCTTTCTGTAACTTCAAGGATTTGACAGATCTCAGTAGCTTTTCTCAGTGATAAATCACTGTCACGAAGCAAAATATTTCTCACTGCAGCACTATTAATACCACACACAAGCCTGTCCTTTATTAACTCATCTTTCAAGTCACCAAACCAACACGTTTTAGCTTTGTTTCTCAGGTCAGTAATGTGAGCTGCAAAAGTTTCCCCTGGTTTTTGATCGCTTGTGTAAAGCAACTACCTCTCTAATGTAATATTTGTCTAGGGGTTACACATTCCCCTGAACTTGCACTTCAAACACTCTGGGTCTTCCCTTGATTCAGCCTGTACAACAATATGATGATTTTCACCTTCTCCCCATATACTGCTGGTGCATACAGAAATGAATGTTCCCTATCAATGGCCTTTGACCCAGCTAGGTTTAGCAAAATGAATGCCCTGGTGCATGCATGTTTGTCAGAATTAGATGCTTGTATAAAAAATATTGTACTCTTGATCAAATATTTTCCAGTTCTCTGCAATATTCTGATCAAACACCAATGGTGATGGTTTTCGAAATCCATCTGCCATATTAACATGTACCAGTAAAGGCTTTTGCAAGTATGCATGAACACACATATACATATGCCATAAATTTATGCCAGTATTTGTAACTATGTCTAATAGTACCACAGGCCTCTGAATAACTGAACTTTGTGAAATGAGTCTCTTGGGCACTGCGATACTCTTGAAATCACTGTACTGTAAGAAATCACTTCTTATCTGTTTAAGAAACATTTCAAAACAACTGCACCATGCAAATCAACTGGGCAGAAGAAGCTGAGAGTAAGAAACATTTCAAAGTAACTGCACTTTGCAATTAAGCAGTAGACGGCACACTGAAACTTTCCCAAAGTGACTCTACTTTGCTAAATAACACTTTACAGTGCGAGAAACACTCTGTAATGGTGGCACTTTGCAAATAGATGCACCCAGCACAAAAAATGTTCAAAATGGCTGTAATTTGACTGTACTTTACGAAACAGTTGTACTTTGCACACAAACTCTTTGGAATAAACTCTCAGTAATAAGCACACACTGTAAGCACTTTTATACACTTTGAGATGCTTCAAATAACTCTAGTTATGCTCTCAATACAATGCGAAATATTAGTTATACCAAAACACAGTACTTTGCCAAAAACCATGCAGTCGCCTTGCTTTATGCTTAATGTGCCCTTTTTGCCCTTATTAGATTCATTTTGCTCATTTCGTTTAATCTTTTTTCATGCTCATTATACTTTTCTTGTCCTCCTTTTACTCTAAACATGCCCGTTTTACTCTAAACATGCTCGTTTTGCAGTTCTGAGGTAATTCCGAATCTCTTATGTGCTTTTCTGATCGTTTTATCAGATATCTTTATTTTAAACATTTTTTCGTTTAATTAACAAACCTTTTGTGCCTGTCACGTGTTTAATAATGTGGTTTCTGCCCTTGTAATGCTCAGTTTTATCTTTTTTGTAAAATAAATCATTCTTGCAGATTTTCATTATCTTTGGTTCATTTCTGACCCTTTTTCTTGCTCGGTTATCTTAGTTTACCTTCAATGTTAACTCTGTACCTCATAGCTCTGAAAAGCAGTCTCTGGATTCCTGGTTCTGACACCATCTCGCTCATCCAGTCAGGATAAAATACACGAGTCTATGTAAACACTTCCAAGCAAAGATCCTAAATCCTCTAGACTTTGTTGCATATTTGGGAGACATACATATATTCCCCCATTGTTTCTTTGTGAATTACTTCTCTAATCTCTTGTCCCAATCCTTTCTAACCTCCTCTGATTGATTCTTATAGTTACCGTGCAATATTTTATATGATCTACTAATTATACCTTCTTAACAGCAACTTTTCTTCTAAAGTCTACTGAAAACTCTATCAGTGCTGGTCTTTTGTTTGGGGGCCCTATTTCTTTCTCTTTGTACTCTGATATCAATCCTGATAAGGAAGGCTCTCTCTAACCTGCAGTCCAAATAAATTCTTGGCGTCCTCCCATTCTGTTACCTTTCCCTGTCTAGTTATTTGCTCCTCAATACCTTGGTTCCTTTTCCAGTTTTCTCCAGTAAATTCTAGCCACCTCTTGCCTTTTGTCTGTATCCCTTATCACAGTCATCCCTATTGACAGAATCTCCTTTCTCCATTCCCATGTTGGATTAGTTCTTAGTATACTTTCTGTTACTTTATGAATATAATATTCTGTATGGTTATGGTTATTGTTCTTCTCTTTTAAAGGTCTGCATCCAAAATCTCAGTCTCTCCTTGTTTCTTGAGCTTCCCTCCATTTCATCATCAGTTCTTTCCATTTTGAATTTATAGTTTTTGCCTGTGCTATGTATAGTAGCCTTAACTGTGTTTCTCTGAAATATTCCTTCAAATCGGGAAAACATATCCACCCTGCTCTATTGGAAGAATAAGCTTATCCCACTTGACTCTTGATCTCTTCCCTCCCAGATAAAATCTTTCAGCTTTTTTATTAATTTCTATCCACAACTTCTCCTCTGTTTGATAAAAATATGCATGACCTGTGTAAAAGATTAAAGGGACTAAAAATGTTTTAACTGCTTGTATCTTACTATCAGTATTCATATAACAGAGCATCCAGTTTCTCAGGTTTTTATTATCTTTTGTTTAATCTCTTCACACATATCCTTAGCTGCCACACTGGAATCATTTTTAATCCATACTCCTGAATACTTAATTTTATCATTTGCCATAAGTATGGGTATTGCTGAACCAATTCATATGTGGGTACATAGTTTGCCGCTATTGCCTTTGTTTTAGCTTCATTAATTTTGTATCCTGAAAAGATTTGAAACTGTCTCAATATGCTCCACAGCACTGTAATGTCCCTTTCTGGTTTTGTCAGGTATAAAATAATGTCATCTGCAAACAGAGCCAGCTTTTCTTGACTACCATACTAATTATATCCTTGAATTTCTGAGTTCCTTATTTTCTTTGCCAGTGGTTCTAAATGTAATGCAAATAACAAAGGGGAGAGAGGACATCCATGGTTGGTTTCTAGACTGAAGCAGAGATTATCAGAGAGGACCCCACTCACTTTACCTTTCTCCTCCATTCCCTCATATATCTTCTTATTCAACCTTATTTTTTCAGGGAATGCAAATGCCTCCATTGCTCTGTGCATAAAGCCCAAACTTACTCTGTCAGATGCTTTCTGTGCATCAAGATCCAACAGAAACCATGGTATCTTCTTACTTTCTGCTTCCCTGTGGATCAGTGTTCTGTTAATGTTGTCAAATGTTTGCCGCCCCTCTACAAAACCATATTGATCAATATCTATCAGTTTTGGCATCACTTTTGCCATTCCTTTAGCCATTATAGACAAAAACACTTCATAGTCATGGTTTAGTATTGAAATGTGCCTGTATGAAGCTGGATCTGAAGGATCTTTACCTACCACAGCTTTCTTCCAGGATGTTGGCACGTCTCCTCTTCTCCTCCTCTTAAAATACTGATAAAAAAAACTTCCAGATCTTTATCAGTTTTTCCCTCCTAGCTTCCAAACTTATACAGGAATGACATCTATTCCATGGGACTTTCCTGTAGATTGGTTATATATCACATTTTGTACCTCATCTCCCCCTATTCTAACTGTAATTGAACCTCCTCTACCTGTACCTTTGGCATTTTTAATTCTTACATAAGCATTTCCATTTGTACCTTTTCTTGATTTCCATATTTCTCTGCTTTATACAGACTTTAATACAATTTCCAAAATATTTTTAATATTTCTACAGGATATCTTGTTTATCTTATCTTCCTTGTTATAGGCACGCTAAGCTTGGTGACAGCCCTTTCTAATTTCTGTTGCCTGAGTCGTTGTGCTAAAAGTTTTTGTGCAATAGAGTATTAGTAAAAAAAAACAGTTGCTTAACAGCAGTCTTTCTAAATTCATGCATATTATCGATGTAATCCCCTATTTTCTGTTTAACATCCTGCAGTTGCTCCTTTTCTTGTTCTGTGAGATTCTCCCTATTTTGCAGTTCTTTAATATGTGTCAGTTCCTTTAAATAATTTGTCACTTCTTAACTATATCTCCTTTTCTTTGATTTCCACCCTATTTTTAAACTCCACTTTAATTTTATCCCACTCCCTAGCTATATTTTCAGAACAAATTTCTATCTTCTCTAATAGCTCCTGAATAATTTCCACTACCCATTCCTTAAATTCCTTCCTTTTCAACAGATAGGTGTGAAAGCGCCAGTGTCTCATTTTTATTTCATTACCCTGTGTTTTTATTTCAGTTGTTATTGGCATATGGTCGGAAATAATTATTGGGTGTGTATCAAGACCTTCAGTTAAATGCAAATGTTCCTATGAAATGTAAATTCTGTCTAGCCTAGCCCAGTTTTTGTATCTTGGGGAATAATATATAAATTCACTCCAAACTCCTAGTGCTGAATTCACATCTTCCATGCCAAATATTTTCATAAATTTCTTTAAAAATCTACCCTTCTTTGTTATATTTTCCCTTCCAGGCCTCCAGACACATCTTCCCTATTGTAAATCAAATTCCAGTCCCCAACTATAACTAATATTCCTTGCTGAAAGCTGATTATTTCTCCCAGAATATTCTTAAGCTCCACTATAGCAGTTTTCGGTGGAATATAAATATATGCCAGTGCGATTCTCCTTCCTTGCCAGTAGCCCCTTAGTATTACAAATGTACCATTGTCTTTTTTATCCTCTTCTATTACTATTGGAGCTCCTCTTGAAATTAATATATGTACTCCTATCTTATTTTGCCCAGGTACTCCACTGAATAACCATCCTGAAAACCTTTCATTATCAAATTCACATGTTTGTTTCTTTACAATCGTGTCTCCTGTAACATCGCTATTTGCACTCTACATTTTTTTAATATAGTAGTTCACCACTCTTTTTCTTTTTTGTATTTATCTGTGAGACCATTAACATTTAAAGACATTATAGAAAGCATCATATTCTTGAGAGATTATCATTCCCACCTTTTATGTATAACCATGTTTGTGTTAAATGTCTAGTTACATGCATGTACTTTTTGGCAGGTTAACCTTTTATACAGTTGTTTCTTATCTCCATTTGAACCTATGTCAGATCTTACAGAACTTTTTGTTTTATTGAAAACCCTCAAACACAAATACACATTCACACCCAATACTCCCTAAAACCTGTTAACACACAAAACTATGTACATCTTCAAATATTGGAAGTTTTTCCCTCTTAATAGGAACAAATGTTCCAAACCGACAGCTAGACACATGAACTTGAGCTAACATAAAAGAAAGGTTATCCATGCTAAGACGTGTGGTATAGCCTGTGGTTCTATTAAGTGCTGTCTGGTTTTGTCTTATCTTTCTCTCTCTCTCAGCTGGGAAAACACTTGAATGCTTTCAGAAAACATTTTCTCCAAGCCATTTCTCTTTATCAGATTGTCTACTAGAGACATGAGAACCATTCACAAAACTGTTTACTATGGGGAAAAAACTTATAATATTCAAAAGTCTTTTTCATTTACTTGTTTTCTCATAAAGCTTGTTAGATAAAGCTCATGGCCTTAACCCAGAAGACTGAAAAAAAGCACACTTTTGTTTTTTCATGCTATTTTTTTTTACATGCATTACTTACATTTCTTCAAAATGAACAAAGAGAAAAAGAGAGGAAGGGAGAAAGAACAAAAGGGAAAAAAAACAGGAGTATGTATTTACATTAGTATCCCCATTACACCTGAAATAACTGAAAGCAGTTACTTGATAACATGCAAAGAAAATCATGCACCATTTAAATAGTACTGTTAAGGAAATGTTTATTTTACTTGCAGTTAACTTTCTTCTTCCTCTTCTCCTCTCCTGAGTATTTTGTCAAAAAATAATGACATGAATGTTCTTTCATGTTTTGCACATAAATTATTGCTTTGTAATCCCACATTTGTCAATATCCAAGTTACTGATTTTATTCTCCAACCGTTAATGACATGAAGTAGGGCGTATGCTTTATAGTTCCCTACATGTTTAACAAAGTCCAAGAAAGTCCAATATTTCCAGATTTTCTTGTTCTATTCCTGTTCATCTCCTTCATTTCCAATGTACTCTCAATTCTTCTATTCAACTATTGAGCTTTTTTCCCCTCTCTCAAATATTTTCCATTGAAATGTTGGAAAAGGTTTCACTGGCACAGTATCTATGTGGTCTTTATTACCGGAAGAATAATAAGCAGAATCTTCTTTTGTTTCACAGGTCACTTTTTGTTGGACAAACTTTTGTATGTCTTCCATAGCATTTACTTCATCAAAAAAATAATTTTGTTCCTCGAGGGAAGAATATTTTGAAGATAGCTATGTACAACAGCTTGAATCTCATACCTGCTTCTCGACATTCTCAGAATAATGGGACAAATTTACTCTTCTTCCTGATGTTCAATGTGTAGTCATTCTCCACAAACACTTTGCTGTTTCTCGTGTTTTGTATTTTGTCTTTCTGCTAGTTTTGTCAGAATCAACTCCAAAGGTCTAGGTTATTTTCTCATAACCAGGTTTAGAGCATACACATATTGTGTCCTTTCAATTAACAATTCCTGTTTTGGAATACCAGTCCATTTCGTTATTTGTGCTTTCGTAAAATGAATACAGTCTTTTTCTTACAGCTTCTCGGGTACAGCAGAAAATCTCTGGTTTTCCCTCCATGCTCAGTCTTCTAATAGTATTTTTTTAACATCTCTTCTTGTGCAGTCTCACATTCAGCCAGCTTTTTCTTCATTTCAGCCTCTGAGTTTGCAGTTTTTTATCATCTTAACTGAATATCTGTTTAAAGCGTCTTCCATTTTTTCCAGACTTTTTTGTTTGAGTTGATATATTCCATCAGTGTTTCATTTATTTTAGTCAGGTCTGTGTGCATTTGCCTTATACTTTCCTCTAGGTTACTGGACGTCATGTCTAGAGCTTTCACTGCTTTTTGCTGAACAGCTGCAGTACTGTTCCCAGTCAATATGTGTTTTGTCACCTTTTGTAGTTGATTTTCCTTTAGGTCTTCTGTATTTCTTTTTCGTGGCATCCAGGCAGTGCATTTACTAGCTAGTTACTGAAATTAACCCAGAAAGCTAGGTTCACTGGCTTTCTCTGCTAAGTTTCTGTGTTCACTGTGTCTCCCACCAGAGCTAGAGTTAAGCTGTTAATCAATGTGCAGCCATCTTGGAAGTCCAGACATATGGGGGATTATGCTATATTTCAAAAACAAGTCTGGCAGTACACTGGTGTCAACCTCCCACAACATTTCAGATAAAAAAGCCGTTATTGACTGAAGTCTTAACCTCATACAGCCTGGCAACTTTTTGGTTGGTGTTCTTGATAGCACTTTTCCCATGCAAACCAATTTTAATTCATTATTACTGACATACCCAAGCAACATTGTAAAATGTTATTGCCTAAAAGAAAGTTGAATCTGAATAGGTAGTACTAAATTTCTGATTGACTGAAGTTGTATTAGGTATACATTGGGTCATTATTTTAATAGGTAAGGGAAGTTAGTCATTGGTTTAGATGCAAATAGAACTTAATTTTGATTTAGAAGCATTTAGGTGCAGGGCCAGTGAGAAGAGCCAAGTTTGCAGATAGATGAAACAGGTTTGCAGCTTGAAGTTAAAGGTCTGTAGCAAATGATCAGAAAGAAGTGTGGCCTCATTAGCATACTGAATTAACTTAGCACTTCAGGATTGAACATGGCATTATTATAGATAGTGAAGAGTTGCTATCCCACCACTGATCTCTAGGTTCTCCAGTATTAAAAGGAAGAATTCCTGCAAATCTTACTGCCTGTGTTTTAGTGGCAAAGATGATTGGAGAACCATTTTGTGTCTCTTCTGAAATTGGAACTCGGAATCTCCAGAAGCTAGAGTGAGAGTGTTAAAGACGTGAGACATCCAGAAAAATGGCATCAACACATTATCATCATGTAACTGGCCATGCAGGTATTCTTCCTCATCCAAGAAGGGAGGGTCAGTGCCTGAAGCCACAGTAAATGTTGTAAATGATGTTTGAGTCACGTAATTATTGAAGTAGCTGTTGGTGCATATGTGTTTTTAATACTTTTGATAGTGGGGAGGATAGAGCAATTGCTCTATATTTGTTAAGCATGAACAAGGGTCCAGATTTTTCTTTCCTCCTCTTTTTTGTTTTTTTGGAAAAACTTTCCTCATTTATCTTTTTTTTGCCAGCATTTAGAGAGCATGTATACAAAGTGTTTGTGGTTAGGTCCGTATCTCTTGCACAGTTCAAAATCTGAACACAGTTCTTTGTGAATAGTATCAGTCTTTCATTTCTTACTTGCTGTGATCTTGACAAACATAAAATCATTGACACTACAATGTAATTATAATATGTGCAGCCTTCATATAATCTATAACATTTTGATCAAAAGGGCATCCTGTGTCAGATTTGTAAATGTAAGAGTACACATTAAGATTCCAGTTTTTTTCATTGTTAATATCAACTTGCGTGCATAACAAGGTGATGTCACATTCCCTTTCTATGCTTGACCATGTTATGTTCACCTCATCCCAATTTAGTCTTATTGGATTCCTGTTACATAACTTTCCTAGTAAGGGTCTCATAATCTTGAATATTTGCTAACTTTTTGGTGCTTTCCATTAACTTCCTTTGAACTCATTCACTATCAAGGCATACCTCTCCAACTTATTGCCCAAGACAATATCATGCTGAAAACCTCAACCATATCTACCCTACCAATCCCTTCCTTATATTTCAGCATTCACGAGAGCGTCTCAGTTTTACCCACATTCCCTTTTTTTGAGAAGTCGAATTTTAATGTTGTGTCTTATAACTTGTTTGTACTTCCCAAAGCATGTGGCTTACACTTTAAAGATCAAGTCTTTCTTTAGCCACCAGAACTCCATCCCAGGGGGCATGGCCAAGATGGCTGAGAGCAGCAACTGGTGAAAGCTTGGTGACTGAAAACTTTTCTCTGACAGAAAATATAATTAAAAAAATTAAAATTTAGAGATACTTTTAGCTAATGTTATTCACTATAGTCAGAGGAAAGATTGATTTATAGCTTCAAGTTCTTCAAAAGCTGTAATTTTTCTGTCAGATTTCATATGCTTGGTTAAGAGAGGAGAGACTTCAACATGAGTCACTCAGGAAATTGTACTTGGGATTCTTGTGTTAAAAAAGACAAATAGTCACCAATATGTAGTATGTACGATTCATTACTTAAAGTAGGCAAACTGGATACTGAACTAGAAAGTTTTAAAGAAGAGACCAGAAAGAATTTGAAACATTTAGAAATTCTTATGAAACAACAAAGTACACAAATCAACAGTATGGAAGAAACCTTAAATGATCATGATGGAAGAATAACTGAATGTGTGTCATAGACTGAATTTCTTTTACAACAAGATAACTGGCTCATAGAAAAACTCAATGAATAAGAAAATAGGCTGGGACAAAATAACATTAGAATTTATGGTATACTTGAAAAGTATGAGGAAGACAAGGTAATAAACTTCTTAGCAACTTGGCTACATAAAAATGTTAAATCTAGCTGAAACTTTATCTTTTGGAATTGAAAGGGCACTTAGACCCTCAAGAACATATTTGAAGAAGGAAAACAGATCACTGTATTCACTTTTATAGTTAAGCTCTTGGTTTGCTTATAAAAATATCTAATATTAAAAACATCATGGTCCAGTCCACCTATTAAAATATGTGAACATGTAGTCAGAGTTGACAGTGATTATTCCAGTAAAGTAATGAGGTAAGGAAAATACTGTTTACCATTGATTAAGGAACTTAAAAAGAGCAATATTAAGGCAACTTTGGTGTATCATGCAACAATCAAATTATTTCATTCTGAAGAAACCAAAATATTCAACATACTGGAGGAAGTATCCACTTTTGTTAACAGCAGTAAAAGCCTTAATACTGAAGAAATGAAGTGGAACAGTATATCCATGAAGAGACAGTGCAAGCTGAATTCCTGGAAACGGATTCTAAAATTTAAAAAAGCCTAAAAACAAGTGGCTTTCATTCTCTAATTGCAGGAATTTTATATTCTAAATCAATAGATTTGCTCTTTAAGTAAAACATTTGCACTGGACTTTAAGCTTCAAAACATATGTATTTGTATTTTAAGCTAAACATTTCCCATGAAGAGGAATAGTAATGGTTAGTTTTACTGTTTACTATATTTACAGTTAAAGGCTTTATATATTTCATTTAACTAAATGTGGAACTCAACTGAAGCAAACAGTGCAGCAACCATAAAAGTTCAACTAGAAAAGAAAAAGCAGCAAATGCACTGTGTGCAAAATTCCGTCTCTGTGTCTTGGGAATTCACCTCTTATTCAACGCTCATAACAGTCCACAAGAATGTTTGTTTGTTGGCATTACAATAAACTTTTGTTCACTTCTACTTGGTTTCATTGAAGGTGTTGTGGACTGTTATGAGCGTTGAATAAGAGGTGAATTCCCAAGACACAGAGACGGAATTTTGCACACAGTGCATTTGTTGCTTTTTCTTTTCTAGTTGAACATTTAACTAAATGTATAAGTGTATTTCTAAATGTTAAATATTTCCTGTAAGAGAACGTCATTAAGTTATAAGCAATAGAATTGGTAACTTTAAGACTAAGTTAAGAATTGCATTTTATTGTATTTGTTCAGCTTTGCTTAGTATGTTCATTGTTGGGTTAACCGAATGTCAGATCTAAGTAACATGCTAATTAGAAGTGTTACTTCTACCTGTATAGATACCCCCCTAGTTTTTCTTGTTTTTTTTTCTCACTTTCCAACTGTAGTCTTCCATTTTTACTCCCTCTCAATCTAGCCTGCAATACTAGAATTGCCCATTAGATGGTACCCTAATTCCAGACATTTTCTACTCTTGCCCTTTATCTCATTATCAACTCCTTACCCCAGTTCTTAACTTCAGTAGTCTCCGAAGTGCTATTTAGCTGTCTCTCTTGTTTTTTCCTTCATTTCTACTGTCCACTGATACCTCTCCAGTCCTCTCTCCCTTTTTTATTCCTTTCCCCTTCATATCTACAGACCAGAGACACTTTCTAGCCCCTGTTCTATTCTACCACTAGACCTAGCCTAGCTGATTGTTTTTCATTAACTGCTTTAGTATGTGTTTCTACCCGCTCCGTGTGCCCTGCAGGCTCACTCCACTCCTCTCCCTACCCCCAATTCCCACCCCAGGGGTTCTACCTTTATACTTCCTAAACCACACCTCTTCCTCTTCCTGTTACTCTCCAACCACACCCCTTCCTCTTCCCTCTACTCTCTAATCATACCTTGATCTTACCATTTCCTCTTCAAAGACACCATTCCCACTATCTTTCCCACTATATTTTCTCCCTACACACTGTCCTGTTACCAAACTCCACTAATATTACCCTCTCACTACTCTCCTCCTACCACACCACACTCTACTCTCTCTGTCATCTCCTCCCAATACACTTATATCTTCTACCTACAAAGAACCAATATCTACTCATATAATGAATAATCAATCCATCCCATCCTTTATCACACTCTTATTCACACTCTCACTACTACCTCCTTTAATCCTCACCCATCTGTTCACCTCTTTTGAAAACCCACTAGACCCAAACCAAAACTATACCAAAAAAGAAACCAACTCTCCAAACTCACCTTTACATTTTACTCATGCTAATATAACATCCTCATCTAACTACATACTTCCTAAATATCATAGGACACTACACACAAAATACAACAATCTAAACCCCCAAAAAATGTCTATCTCTATACAGTAGATTCCACAACCCATACTATCCAAGCCTGCTACTCTCTTTAAAGGATGGTGACATCCACCCTAACCCAGGACCCCCAACAACTCCTATCTCTCTCCTCAACCTCAAATAATCACCTACCCAAGACATTTCTAAACCATCTAACTCCCTTTTAATTGCTCATCTTAATATATGCAATATAAACAATAAAGTAACTCAACTCCAAGCTCTAACTGAAATCTATTCCTTTGATATTCTCTGCTTAACAGAAACTTGGTTAAAACCTGCAACCAAAGACAATGAAATCATCCCACCTGGATATAATATCCTGAGACTAGACCGAACATCCAGGAAAGGTAGAGGGGTTGCTGTCCTATATAAACTTAGCTTACAATTAACCACTCATAACTGCAAACCACCTTTAGACTCATGCAGAAATTCTTATCTCCACACTTCTTCTTAACAATGCCAAATCCATCTATAGTATCTGTATATGTCTACCTCCTGGTAATAACACAGCAACAATGGAAAATCTACTTTGCTGGCTTTCCCAAAACCTGCCTCAAGAAACCATTATCCTAGGTGACACAAATATTAACTGGACCAGCTTCTGTAGCAGCCTTCCCTCAAGCCATATTAACCTATATGGGTATTCCCAAACCATTACCTCCCCTACCAGGATAAATAAATCTAACAAGAAATCAAGCTTATTAGACTGGATCCTCATTAACAATCATCCTCACATTTATGACTCAGGAACCCTCCCTGATGATTTAAGTGACCACTCTCTTACCTATATCATCAGACATAAAATCAACTTTCCCTCCCCAACATCCATTAAAAACATCAGGTCTAAAAAGTACTTTAACCCTGAACTTTTCCAGATGGAACTAAGAGCATGCAACTGGTCACCCTTAAAAAACATTCCTTTAAATGAAGCCGTTAGTTACTTTAACTCCAACTTCCTTGCCATCCTCAACCACCATGTCCTAACCAGACTAACTAGAACTAAAACCAAACATGCTACATGACTCTCTAAAAAACCGAACATAAAATCAATGTTAGAAACAAACATTGAGAGAAATGGAGGAAAACAAAAAACCCTATAGACCAACAAACATTTAGACAACTAAGAAATGAAACTAAGAAAGCTATAATATCTGACAAAAAAACTACTACCTCCAATACCAACAAGCTAGTCAAAACAAGCCACAGAAATTTTGGTCTAGTATCAACCAACTACTCCAATCCACTACTCCAAACCCTCAAAACACCGAACCCAAAACACCAATGAATATAGCTAATGCTTTTAATACCTTTTTTACTGATGCTATACAAACACTAGCTAGTCAACTATCACCTAACAACTTCACTCTACCTTCCAGTGAATCAACCTCACCCCCTACTTTTCATTTTCAACCCGTTCCAACATCATATATTCTAACCCTTCTACAGAAACTGAAACCATGCTCCCCCTCAGCAGATCAACTACCTGCTGAATTCCTACAAGAATCCACCAAAGCTATTGCCTATCCCATTTCTATCCTGATCAATAGAACTATTACTGAAAGTTATATCCCCAGTTTATGGAAAATGTCCCATATTATCCCCCTCCACAAAGGAGGACAATCCACTGCTCTCTCCAATTACCGCCCATTGCCCTCCTCTCACCTCTGGCAAAGATCATGGAAAAATGCATTCATAGGCAATTACTTGACCATCTAACACAAAATAACTTACTAGCCAACTGTCAACATGGTTTTAGACCTTCACATAGCACTACTACTGCCCTTCTTTCCTTCACAGATTGTATCAACAAAAACTGCAATCTAAACAAACTCTCTTCAGCCCTATTTATTGACCTGTCTAAAGCTTTTGACATGGTAAATCACCAAATTCTCATCATAATACTGAAATCCCTGTCTCTTGATACATCCTCCATAAAGTGGTTCCAGTCCTACCTTGATAAAAGACAACAGGCCATACTTTGGCACAAGTCTCTCTCTACTCACCTGCCCGTCAACCTCGGTGTCCCTCAAGGGTCCATCCTTGGACCTCTACTTTTTTCCATATTCATCAATGACCTTCACCTAGCCATCCCCCAAGCTACATGCATACAATATGCGGATGACTCTACACTGATATGCTCAGCCCCCTCCTCTTCTGAACTTCTCTATCTTACCCAGCAAGTATTTAACACAGTTGAGCAATGGTTCACACATGGATGCCTTCTCCTAAACCCCCAAAAGACTAAACTCCTCCTTTTCTCTCCTACTAAGAAATCCCCCCATTGGATTTCTCAGTTAACTCTACCAATAAAACTGTTATATCCCCTGAACCAACCACCAAACTATTAGGTGTCACCATAGACAATAATCTGAACTTTGATATCCATATTAACAGTACTATAAAAACTGTCAACAAAAAGCTAGGCTCTCTCTATAGGATAAAATCCTTTCTCCTACCTTCAGCTCAAACCACAATAGCACACACTCATCTAATCTCTTCTCTATGCCTCACCTATTTTTACTAACCTGTCTAAAAATAATCTTAGCAAATTGGAAATGTCCTACAATAACATTGCCAGATTTGCAACAGGCAACCCATTTAGAACCCATCACTGCCTTAATTTAAAGCAGCTAAGATGGCTTGAACTACAAAATCTCATTAAATTCCATCAACTAACTATAGCCCATAACACTCTTTACAAACCTTCCAAAACACCTATTCTTTCCACACTAATCGCTCCCTATAAAAACCTGGAATCCTTAAGGTCTTCTCAGAAACTTCTAGTAAATACCACTAAAACAAACAACAAGGCTGGTGACTCCTTTTTTTCTAATGTAGTCGGAAAAGCCTGGAATCTCCTTCCAAATGAACTCTCCACACTTCCCTCACTATCCTGTTTCAAAAACAAATTGAAAGTGTTCCTCAAAACTCACTGGTTATGCCCATGGTCTAAACCTGACTAGTCTATGTGTCTCTAAATACTTTGCTCTTCCTACCCCATCTACTCATTAAAAGCAACTCCTTCCTTATTAAACTATTTTACTAACTATCTCTAGAATACCTTGATTGTATTTGCATTCTTTGTTATGCCTGTAGTCTGCACTGTAAATTTTACTGTGATAACCTGTAATAGGTACTGTTAATGGGATTTATTTGATGTTCTTCGTCTTCCATTGCTGCAGTCCTTACTATTGGGTATAGTCCGCATCCAGTCGGCCCGAATACCAGAGTATAAGGCTGACGTCGGTCAGGGCGCATTAGACTGACGTCAGCACGTCAGGGTACTAATGCGCATGACCGGCGCCATATCCTCAGTCTTTTTTGCCGCGAGATCCGATGCAGAAGCAGTTTTGCGAGTGCAGGTTGGCGTTCTGAAATATTTCCGAAACCGGAGTTTCAGACCGAATCAGAGTTGGCTAAGTACCCCGTTGGGGAACATTTTGTTTTTTTTTTTCTTGCCTCAGTATTTAACCGGATGTCAGAAAAAAGTGTATAACTGTATTTCTTGTGGGAAACAAATACCTCATAGGGATTACCATACATTGTGTATACCTTGTTTAGGGCCTGAGCACGACGTTGTTGGTTGCCGCTCTTGTGCTAGGTTTAACAAACGCACTATTGGGAGGAGGTTAGACTGTGCCAGATTAGTGTTTGGGAAGCGTTGCAATTATAAAATGCCGTCGGATGCTCCGACGCCCGCTTCATCCAGGAAGCACAAGGACACAACAGCGAAGCCTAGGGTTGATGAACCGGCAGTCCCGGACGTCGGTTCTTTAGGTGGCTCAGTGGAGCCAGAGGTTTTGCCAGGAGTTTCTATGGAGTCTCAGGCAGAAACTTTACTGTTACAGGATGTACCCTCTCCGGAGGCAGGCCAGGCTGAGGGGGCTTCTCAGGTAACTATTCTTCCCTCTCTTCCCAAAGTAGTTAGAGCCTCTCCTTCTGTTGCCATGACTTCTTTTAGAGATAAGCCAACTTCAGCTTTGGTTGGGGCTTCTCCTAGCCTTTCGGGTTCTGTACCTAAGAAACATATGCTTAAAATGGCAGAAGATTTGATTACTATGCTTAGAGGTTCTATGGGCCCTCCTGATAAGAGGCCTAAAGTGGAACCAGAGTTTGACAGTTTTGAACAGGGTTCAGGGGCTTCTGAGTCTTCTGCGGAAGATTTGCAGGAGTATCCTCATTATTCTGATTCTGATGTGGATGATGCCACTCCTTCGGCTTCTCCTCCTGAGGATTTTTCATTTTCAGAGACTCTGCATTCCATGTGGGAGCACTTTAAAATGGGAAGACCGGGATTACTCTGATTCCAGGAAGAGGCTTAGGGAATTCTTGTTTTTACCCCAGCATAGGCCCTTAGCTATGCCTCCTGTGTTGAATGTGGTGGAGGATGTTTTTGCGGAGGCTTCCCTGAACCCTGATTCTTTGCCTCCTGCTCCTGTTAAACCTGATAGGTACTATAGGGTGCCCAAAGCTCATAAGTATTTGTTTAAGAGTCCTAGGGCGGACCCAGAAACTGTTTCTCAGGGGCCTAAAGGTGTTACGACCTCTGTGGTTAGAAATCCTGTTCCCACTGACGAAGAGGCAAGGGTGTTAGATAGGTGGGGTAAGACAGTGTATACTTCTTCCACTCTAGCCATGAGAGCGTTGATTTGTCGGTTTCACATGCTGAAATATCTAAATTATCTCCTTTCACAATTGGAATCTGACGTGGATGCTTTGGCGGAAGGTATTGCTTGTAAAGACTTGCTGGATTTAGTTTATGTGTCTGAACAAGTGGGCAAGCATTCTTTGCAATGTGGTTTTGATGCGGTGCAGGCCTCCTCGAGGGTGGCTGCCACTAGTTCTGTTCTTCGCAGGCATGCCTGGTTGAGGGATCAAAATTTGGCTGAGCATGTTAAGACAAGGATTTTGGATGCTCCTTTACAGTCTGATGTGTTGTTTAGTTCGCCTGTGGAAGCAGTTTTAAAGGATATGGAGGACAAAGCTAAGTCTATGCAAACTGTTAAAGATTTTTTGCAGGTACAGCCACCGAAGTTTAGTAGAAATTGGCCTGCTAAGGGGTGGACATATCCTGCTTATGATTCCCAGTCTAGGGGTAGGTCTAGACGTGGTCGGGGCAGGGCTCAAGGTTCTTTTTAGGCCTAGAACAGGGAGTTCACCTGCTCAGACTTCTGGTGAGGGCAGGGGTCAGTCCTTTCGTAAACAGACCCAATGGCCTGCCTTTTCAGCTGCCAGTAGATTCTCGTCTGGCAGCTCCTTTTGATGGACAACTGTCTCTTTTCAAAGAAAATTGGGATTTAATTACTCAAGACAGATGGGTGTTGGACATCATTCAGCCAGTCCCTGTCTCAGTAAGGGGCCTAGGATTTTATTCTCGCATGTTCCTAGTACCAAAGAAGGGGAACACGTGGAGACTGCTTTTGGATTTATCTCTCCTCAACACTTATCTGGACATTCCCAAGTTCAAGATGTTGACGTTACAACAGCTTTTACCCCTGCTGGGCAAAGATCACTGGATGGTAACTTTAGATCTCAAGGAAGCTTACCTTCATGTGCCTATCAGGCTAAGTTACAGGAAGTCTCTGCGGTTTCGAGCTGGAGATTCTCATTATCAGTTCTCTGCATTGCCCTTTGGCTTATCTACTGCGCCCAGAGTATTCACAAAGGTTCTGGCTCCAGTAATAGCTTACTTCAGGCTCCAAGGACTTCAAATCTATCCTTGTTTAGACGACTGCCTGATTCTGGCTCAAGAAAAGGAAGACCTTCTACAGCATCTGGTATATCTTATAGCAGGGCTAAGATGCCTAGGGTATTCTGTGAACGAAATAAAGTCCAGTCTAGTACCCTCTATAGTGCTAAGATGCCTAGGGTATTCTGTGAACGAAATAAAGTCCAGTCTAGTACCCTCTCAAGACATGTGCTTTCTGGGTGTGAGACTGAATACAGCAGCCCAGATGGCCTTTTTAACCCCGGACAAACAAAAGAGTCTGTCACTTTACTTCCATCAACTATCTCATCAGTCCGTGCTGACTGCAGAGACAGTCCTTCAAGCATTAGGGTTCATGGCATCTTGTATTCTGGTGCTTCCCAATGCCAAACTGCATATGAGGAAGTTACAATGGTATCTCAAACATGTATGGACACAGCACTGCCAGGATTTAGACACTGTCATTCAGATAATACCTTGCCATCAAAGTGAATTTTTGTGGTGGGCTCAGGAATGTCACCTAAACAAGGGACTCTCTGTGACCCGGCCAGAGGCGAGTCAGATTTTACTGACAGATGCCTCAGACATTGCTTGGGGAGCTCATCTCAATGGAAAGTGGATACAAGACAAGTGGCCTGCCAGACTACAGCATCTACATATCAACATAAAGGAGATGTTGGCAGTCCAGTTCGCATTGCTGGCTTTCAAGGAGTTACTTCTTCCAGGGCAGGTGTTGATTCTAACAGACAACACAACTGTCATGTGGTACTTCAACAAACGAGGGGGAACACATTTTTATCCTCTATGCAGGCATGCAATGATTTTATGGGAGACTGCGCTACGCTTGCACCTAACTCTTCCGGCAAGGTTTCTGCCAGGAGCACAGAACTCCTTAGCAGATGTGTTAAGCAGACAAATCATGGATCCCCACAAGTGGAAACTGGATCTTCATGTATTTCAGAAATTGAGAGTGTCATGGGGAACTCCAGACATGGATCTGTTCGCTTCTCCACTAAACCACCAGCTGCCACAGTTTTGCACAAAGGGGTTTCATCACACAGCTTGGAAAGTGGATGCTCTGTCTTTCAGTTGGACAACCCTTCATGTGTATGCCTTTCCACCTCTGCCTCTTCTTCCAAAGGTACTGTTAAAGGTCAGACAGGATAGGCCAAGGATGATTTTGATGGCTCCAGATTGGCCTCGGCAACACTGGTACCCTCTACTACGGAGTCTGGTAAGGAAGCCTCCATGGCCTTCACCTTTGATTCCACATCTGTTATCCCAGCAGGACGGTCATCTGCTCAATGTCAAGCTTCTCTCTCTCTTCATCTGACAGCCTGGCATATTCTGTGTTGAAACACAGCAGGTCTCAACTTCTTCAACAAGTTTTAAATGTGGTTATGGAAGCTAGAAGACCTGGTACAAGGAAAGTGTACGCAGCAAAATGGAAGAGATTTTTATTTTGGAGTAAAGCAAAGAATTTGGAGATTTCTGAGCCTAATTTGAAGTATGGCTCTTCAATATCTTACTGAGTTACTGGACAAGGGTCTGTCCTTCTCTTCCATTAAGATTCATGCTGCAGCATTCTCAGCTCACTATGATTGTGACCCACCATTGTTTTCGCATCCTTTGTTCAAGCAGTTTCTTAGAGGGGCAAATAAATATAAGACCCCCACGTAGAGCTCCTACTCCTGCTTGAGATCTCACTTTTGTGTTGG
The DNA here is from genome assembly GCF_019279795.1 of Protopterus annectens. Taxonomy (NCBI): domain Eukaryota; kingdom Metazoa; phylum Chordata; order Ceratodontiformes; family Protopteridae; genus Protopterus; species Protopterus annectens. The sequence continues at coordinate 585,202,717 of NC_056743.1, read as the reverse complement.
AAAAACTTACTCTACAACCTTTTGAGCCTGCGGCTACTGCCTGAATTGAAATTTTTGTCATGGCAAACTGCTTTTTTGTTGGCTATTACTTCTGCAAGCAGGGTGTCTGAGTTGCAGGCCCTTATGGCAGTCGAGCCCTTTTTGATTTTCAATAAGGATAGGGTATCATTACGTACTAATCCTTCCTTTATGCCTGAGGTGGTTTCTAGTGTGGCTCTGAACCAAACTATTCATTTGCCTACCTTTTATGCAGACCCCCAAATTAAAGGGGAAAAGATTTTGCATACTTTAGATGTACACGGGCAATTGCGTTATTACTTAAGCAGGACTAAGGATTTTAGGCAGTCTCAGCAGTTGTTTGTTTCTTTTGCTTTGAGTTCGCAGGGCAAGCCTTTGTCAAAACAAACTATTTCTGGGTGGATTGGCTTTTGCATTGCATTTTGTTATTCCCATCATGGCAAGGAGGTTCCAGCTGGGATTAGGCCTCATTCCACTAGGGCTACTGCCACTTCCACAGCATTTCTACGGGGGGTGGCAACTAAGGATATTTTGGAAGCAGCTACTTGGAGTTCAGTGCATACTTTCTCTAAGCATTCTCACCTTCCTATCTACTCTAAGTCTAGGGCTGGTTTTGCCACAGCTGTTTTGCAAGGCATGTTGTCAGCTCCTGCTTCTTTATGATTTGCCAGCCTCCCTTACCTCTGCTTTGGGATTCTACCCAATAGTAAGGACTGCAGCAATGGAAGGCGAAGAACATAGTACAGTTTTGTACCTACCATAAATGTAGATGTTCGAGGATTCCATTGCTGCAGTCCAATTTACCCTCCCTCCTTCCCCTCTGTGTTTAGGGGTGGTTGTGTAGGTGATTTACCTGCTTATATTTTTGTATATATTGTTCATGTTTTGGTACAGGTATTTTGGGCCTTGTCTTTTTAGGGTCTTCTGACATCTGGGGCAAGAAAAGACTGAGGATATGGCGCCGGTCATGCGCATTAGTACCCTGACGTGCTGACGTCAGTCTAATGCGCCCTGACCGACGTCAGCCTTATACTCTGGTATTCGGGCCGACTGGATGCGGACTATACCCAATAGTAAGGACTGCAGCAATGGAATCCTCGAACATCTACATTTATGGTAGGTACAAAACTGTACTTTTCATGTATCCTTAGATGTTATTGTGTTCATTTCATTGTCCTAGCTAGGAGCTTAACTCCCCGGGCCTCTACTGAAAATGGACATGTATCCAGTTAGACTAGCCCGGTCAACAAATGTAAAATAAAATAAATAAAAATAAAGTGCTTGTGATTTTGTTTTCTTTGTTCCTGTGTAACATACTATTTTCACGGGTCATTTATGAAGCAAATAACAGTTTGCTTAAGAACAAAACAGTGTTTAACTTCTGTCAAAATATTGGATTCTTCCTGCCTTGAGCTGTCTTGAAGAAAATCTAGGTCAAAGTTCATCACTGTTGTCTGTGAAAAAAGAAAAGAACTTTCTTTTTCTTTCAAGTATATTTGTGAGAAATCTACTCAAAATAATACATACAGACCCATAAGTCTCACTAGTCTTACGTGTACAGCCATGGAAAGAGTTATCATGGAGATGATCAATAGAGATATAGTAAACCTCCAAACACTGGACCCAACCCAGTTTGGTTTCGTCAAGGGCAGATCATGCCTAATCAATCTAGTGGACTTCTTTGAGAAGGTCACCAAAGCAATGGATGAGGGCACAATCAGTCATACTGCCTACCTTGGCCTGGCGAAGGCACATGACATACGTCACTCAGGCATTGTTGACAAACTCAAGAGGTTCGATTCAAACCTGTATGTCACCCAGTGGATAGACAACTGGCTCACAGACAGGACCCGAGAAGTTAGAAATGAGAAGTCCACCTCTACAAAGAGGCCAGTCACAAATGGAGTCCCTCAGGGATCAGTCCTTGGACCGCTCCTTTTTGGCATTTACTTCTCAGAAGTCAAGGCCAATGTCAGTGGTTTCTGGCTGACTAAAGTTGCAGATGATTGCAAATTAGGAGCTGTCATTGAATCTCACACTGACACAAATGTTCTCCAGGAGGGGCTGACAGACAACTGTTGTCAGAGCTATGGACTAAAACTAAATGCCAAGAAATGCATAATTGTATCCTTTGGGAAGTCATCCATCCCTGGTAACTATCATATTGATAACACACCCTTTAGAATTGACCCAGTAGTCAGGGACTTAGGGACACACACAGATAGTAAACTAGCCTTTGACCATCATGTGTCTACAGTTGTGAGGAAATCCTTCTATGTTGTGCATCTTATAAACAAAGGTATGGCATCTAAGTCCAAGGAAGTCATTGTTTCACTGTATTCAGCATTCGTTGAACCTGTCATTGAGTACAATGCCCCCTTTGGTATGTACCTAACCAGGCATATCCAACAGTTGGACCATCCACAGAGATTCCTCATTAAAAGAATACAGGGTATAAGTAAAATGTCTTGTGCAGACCGCCTCAAGGCCCTGTCCCTGTATTCTGTCTCCTATAGGCTTTTGAGGAGAGATCTGTGCCTGGCATACAGGGCATTGTCAGACTCCACTCTGGACCTCCTGCATATCCACAAAACAAACTGCACCAGAATTACCCATTCTGAAGAATTATACCTTGCCTGTGGTATAGATAGGACCTGCTGGAGATAGAGAGGTATGTATCCCAGAGACTACCACATCTATGAAACAGGCTCCCCATCCATGTGAAGCAGAGTTCCTCCCTAACCCAATTCAAGTGCAACTTGGATAATTGGATGGGAAACTGGAAAATTCATCCTTCTTTTGGCACCTATGTCTCCAATGGATACAGGTAACTTGTAAATGGTTCATCTGCTAGGCCCATGCTTACACTTGTCAAGGATATCAGAACTTGTCTGGGATTTGGGATGCATGGCTAGGCTTAAAAAGGCCCTTGTGGTTGTTAGCTTAGTGTAAACACATATGAACCTATATATATATATATATATATATATATGTGTGTGTGTCTAATTTTCCTTGTCGAAAGAAACTCATTCTTTTGAAAAGGAAAGGTACGGACCCCATTTACATGAAAGTGCACTTTTGTGAATACCGGTTCACCGAACCGGTAATATTAACAAAAAAAAAAAAAAAAAAAAACACTGCAGCACCGAAGCATGCTGCAGTGGGGCTAAGGGAATATACCTGATTCCCCACTGTAGTGCGAACTCACAGTTAGCATATATAAAATAGCGGGGTGTTTGGGGCACAGCCCCCCACATAGGGGGTGCAGGGGGCTTGCCCCTCTGCAAAAATGCCTTTGTAGTGTTTTTTCCATTAATACTACCAGTTCGGTGAACCAGTATTCACAAAAGTGCGTTTTCACGTAAATGGGGACATACTTTTCCTTTTCGAAAGAATGAGCTTTCGACAAGGAAAAGTAGACCCATATATGTGTGTGTATATATATATATATATCTCCAAAGAATAAAAACACAGCTACTAAAGGTGGATAAAGTAAAAAATAAAAATAAAACCACAGGATTGTGAACATTGTCACAACCACCATGGCAAGGCACATAAAAAATGAAAACATACTACGAACTCTTGAGTTCAAAAATGGCAAGAATCTTAAACAGCTGATATGTCATAGGACTGTGAAGAGAGATCAGAAATGTTATTTATATAGCCTGCTGCTAGCATATATATATATATATATATATATATATATATATATATATATATATGGTTTACTATCAAAATAATGAAATCCACTTACCTTCCATCATAAGATCGAAGTTGAAGGTGCACAAAGGCAACATGAAGGTGCACAAAAGCAACACTGTGAAAGCAAATCCTGTTGACTCTGAAACATTGACACGTAGCTTGTGTTTGCAGTTTTGTGTGGTGGTGGTGTGAATTGGATGGCACTACATTGGGGATCTAGTAAATTACCCATGTGAAGTTGTTCAGTCTCGCTGTTCATTCTTCACTGATGGGTTTGGAGCCGATCCCTCTGCTCCGACACGGCCGTTATCAAGCTCAAGGTTTTCCAGTTGCTCGAGACCCAACCCCTTATCCCACAATGCACTGCTGGAATTACCTCAGATCTAGTTTGCCGCGGCACAGATCTCTGTGGTTCCAGCTTGCTCGAGCCTAAATCTTCATAGATTATTCAAAAAAATCACAAGTTTTTTTTTGCCTTTTCTTCTATTAGAAATATATATACTTACAGTTCACTTGTTAGGATAGTTTTTATAGCCCCTTTCCCTGTTAAAACTATATTTGGTGTGTTTTTTTTCATAGTGGCCTTGTGTTGCCCTACTTCTAGTAGTAGTGTGCATTGGTAGGTAGTTTAGAGTTAGTGTTAGTTTGAGTGCTTAATACTATTTAGCTAATTTTGGCCCCTTTCCTTTTGGGCCATTGTTTCAGTGTTTATTGGTGGATTGTATCTATTGGATTTTTGCTGGGAGCGAAACTGGTTTTATAGCTTTAAATTTCAATTAAATTATGGCTTTTAATTAGTGATAATTGAATACTATATATTAACAGCTTGTGCAACTCATCAGTGTATCTGAGGAAGTCAGGGAATAACGCTGATGAAAACGTATCAGTTTTGTGCTGACGTTCATTAAACTGTTGTGGTTGCGGTCTCCCAACAGACTGATTTTGTTTTTTTTTTGCTTTGTATTTGTTGCATCAGCAGAGTCCTCCGGCTTTGTTTGTTTGGTGGATTGTATTCCTATCACTACTAGCTAGCCTTTGGCTTCGTTATTGTGGATAGTGGTTTTGGTTATTGGACATGTCTGAGGAAGAACAAAAGCATCCTAAGTCTGGGTTAAAAAAAGGCCAGACTGCGGACAAAAGATGTCCGTTACTGATACTCATGTGCAATGTGTATACTGTTTAGGAGCTCTTCACTTGCAAGAGTCATGCAGCATATGTCACTCCTTTTCTTCCAGGGTTACATTAGAAAGGAAGAGGAAACTGGTGGACAGGGGTTTACTAAAACACCCTTTTGTCGAGGCATTGAGTGACCAGGATGGGGGCCATCATTCTTCCCAATCCTCACGACACAAAAAAGCCACAAAAAAATCTAAGAAAAGTGAGGATGCTGGGTCATCAGCTCCACAGTTCTCGGAGCCGTCTCTCCCTTCTTCTCGGATCCAGTCCACTGTTCTGGAGCCGGTATTAGAGTTGCCATTGTCTCCTATTGTTCAATCTGCACTGTCAGTACACTCGTTTAGGTCCTCTATTAGCCTTTCTGTTGCAGTTTTGAGTGGTGGTGTTGTGAATTGGATGGCACTACATTGGAGATCTGGTAAATTACCCTTTTCCTCATTGTTGTGTCATCTTGGAGTCATAATGTATAATTATCAGGAGGTGTGGGGGTGCAGGGGGGCTTGCCCCCTGCAAAACAGTAGAAATATGTGTGCATTTAAAATGGTGTATTTTACAGATGGTGAGTGGTCCATTTACTGTCATATGTCAATTGATGCCTTCTGAATGAATGGACATTCCGAGCCATCTGCTTGACAGTTTCTGTTGTTCCGCTTCGGGATGTGAATATATGTGGTTAGGCCTTCTGTGTTTTGATAGTAAATATATATATATATATATATATATATAAACATGGAAACCTTTTTCGGACTTGGAGAATGTAAATCACAGCCAGAACTTAAAGTAGAAAACTTTAATCGTCACTTTCAAAACATACAAAGCTTAAAAATTTGAAAGCTTTTATTTGTTCATGTTAAAAGTCGAACTACATCAGAAATTTAACAGTTACAAATAATATAAACACCTTTGGATAGTTAGGATTCCTTTTCCCACCCTATCTGTTCCATTTTAGAATGCCTTTTACATTTAAATTACCATTTAAACCAGGGGGCGTGTCTGCTTATAATAGTAAAATTAATAAGAAGAGTAAATATCTTAGAATAAATTCAATTGCACAAGGAATTCAATATTTAATTTATAAGATTAATAAAAGAGCAGTATTAAGTTAAGAAATATGTACACATAATATAATCTTTAATAGAGAGCTGATTAAATAGCTGTTTGAGAGATTTTAGAAATGCAAGATATACAGAATATGGTAGAATGCTAGTGGGAAAATAAGACAAATATATATTTAAACAACGACAACACACATTCCCACCAAAACCTACTATGTTTAAATAACACAGAAAAAAACATAACTTTATTCTTGACAGCTTCCTGGCTGACCTACAAAGGTGCAGTTGGACTCCACTCAAATATCTCGACCTAGATGATGCAGTGAACCACTTTAATAAATCTTTCTTACATATATTAAATGCACATGCCCCTGTTAGAATCATCTGCCCCTATATGCCCCCTGCTAAGCAGAGACAGTAGGGCCCTTCTGAAAACTAGAGATAAAGCCTGGGAACTATGGTGTAAGACTAACACAGCAGTTTCTTAACAACAGTACAAGAACTTAGAAATAAGGCAAAAAAACAAATAAAACAGGATAAAATAAATTTCTATCATAACATTCAAAACACACACAAAAAAAACCCTCAGAAGTTCTGGCCAGCTGTAAACTCAGCCCTTCACCCAGGAAAATCTACTACACCAACGCCAAACATCCACAACAATTCCGATAGCATGGCTATCATTTTTAACAAACATTTTTACTGAATCTATAATTGCCCTTTCCAAACAGCAAACTCCTACTACCAAACCAGCCAAGTCTACAACTGGCCAATGCCTCATTCTCTTTCACCCCAGTTCCTACAGCCACTCTAAAAAAAAAAAAAAAACTACTACAGAAACTAAAACCTACTACACTTGCCATAGATAACTTACCCAGTGAATACCTCAAAATTGCAGCTGAATCTATAGCCTTCCCAGTATCAATCCTTATAAATAGATCCATTCTCGAAAACAAGGTCCCTCAACTGGGGAAAATTTCCCTTGTAATCTCGCTTCATAAAGGGGGACCTTCCACAGAACTGACAAACTATCTGCCAGTTGCTATTCTTTCACCTCTTTCTAAATTACTCGAAAGGTGTATTTGTCTCAGGTCATGAAATTTTTGCTAACAAATAACCTTCTCGCAAACGCTCAGCATGGGTTTTGCCCATCACATAGTACCACTACAGCTCTCTTATCCTTCACTAATACCGTAAACCATCACAGGAATAACAACAACTTGGCATCTGCTGTCTTTCTAGACCTATCAAAAGCTTTTGATACGGTCTCCCATTCCAAACTAATAGATGTACTAGCTGAACTATCCTTCTCACCATCTGTCACAGCATGGTTTCATAACTATTTATCTGGCCGTCAATCTGTTCTATGGCAGGGTGACCTATCTTCACACCTTCCTTTATCCATCGGTGGCCCCCAAGGATCTATCTTGGGCCCTCTCCTTTTCTCCCTCTTTACTAATAATCTACACACAGCTACTCCACATGGTTCTATAATATAGTATGCAGATGATTCAACACTTATCTGTATTGCCACTTCTCTATCAACTTTTCATTCTCAAACACAGGAATCTTAGCCATTTCCCATCTAATCCTGAATCCAAACAAAGCTAAATTATTACTCTTCCAACCTAACAAGACATCTATCTCATGCCCAGCATTAAACATAATGGCAAAAGACAATACTGTGATCTCCCGGACAACCCATATAAAGCTTCTTGGAGTGGAAATAGACAATACCCAAAAATTTGACTTGCATGTCTCCTTAACTATAAAAAACGTCCATAAGAAACTTGGAAATCTATATAGGCACAAAAGGTTCCAGACCACAATGGCCAAAATTAAATTAGCACAAACCCATCTGCTCTCCACTCTACTATATGCCTCTCCAATTTTTAACTAATCGAAGGAAAACTGACTTATCTAAGCTAGAAGCATGTTATAATAAAATTGCTAAGTTTGCATCTGACTGCCCATATAGAACACATCATTGTACAGCTTTAAGGATACTAGACTGACTTGAGCTTCCTGACATTTATTCTTTACAACCAACTTTCTCTAACTCACAAAATTTTAACACAACCAACTAGAACCCCTGGACTACAAACACTCATCCTTCCTTACAGTTCCAGGAGACCACTTTGCTCTAACAACAAGAACTTACTCACCATCTCCAAGGCCAACAGCACTGCAGGAGAATCTTTATTTTCCAACTATATATCTCGTCTGTGGAACTCCCTTCCTAACTCCATTCCCTCAATCTCATCTACTAACCACTTTAAGCCATCATTTAAAGCTTATCTAAAAAAATAAGTCGCTATGTTCCTGTACTAACCCCTCATGAGTGCTCTGAGACATCACAGTATACCCAAAACATATCCAACTTCTCCCTCAGTATTTAATCTTTTGTTCCTATCAACCTGTCTTAACCTTATATCTTGACATAAGTCATACCTATAAGTAGTACTAGCTATGTTCATAGCCTAGGTTTTGTTGTCAAGATGTAACAAATTTGTATGTTCTTATGTATACTACAATTTATTTACTTTATACTTGTTGATTATTGTAATGTGTGCATGAAAATTTACTATTACTCATGGAGCTTTTCTCCCCGGGCCTCTGCTGAAAAAGGACCCGTGTCCAGTCAGACTTTCCTGGTAAACAAATGTTAAATAAATAAATAAACTGCTTTTAAGAATGTTGTCTATTACATATACCTGCCTATGGCAGAAATGTGAATGTACAAGATCTCATAATTTTACACAGAAATCATCTAAAAATATTTTAAAATAATCTGAAATTTGAAGCTTGGTCGTGTGACCTTTGAAGCTTTTTGCATGTGTTATGTTGTTAAATTCGCTAATACTACCTAAAATAACTAATTTCATAAGTCAAAGCTGAAATTTCAGTGTTTTATTCCTGAATAAGTGCATCCATTGTGATAGAAAGTAAAGTAGATATTTCAACATGCTTGAATCTGGAAAAGGAGAGTAGGATTTGAATTGAACACAACTTTTGAGTAAAATATAGTCTACACTTATTATTATTTTTTGACTCCATAGAAATAGCAAGACATTCTCTTTGACCTCAGCAATGTACATATTTTATAAAGTATTTAATAAGCTAAAGTATTTTTAAATATTTTGAGTTGAGTGTCACACAGTTTTGAGATATAGACACACGTACTTTAAAAATTAATTCAGAGGTTTTGTTAGGTCTGTAAAATATAGCACGATAAATGTATGTGTGCATTGATTTTTCTTTTGTGTTATAGTTTAGTATGATTACCCGTCGCCTGTAAATTTATAGATGTATTTATCTGTTCAGGTCCCGTTCTGTTGTACTTATTTATTTAGAGATTTAGTTATAATAATGCTGAGTGAGCAAATAATTTAGTAGTATAAATTGCCCATTAAATATTCCCATTATATAAATAGGTGTATTATATACTATTTGTTGGATTATTTAATATTTGTGATTATTAGAAGGTTATTAAGCTTTTATGTAGTAATGGGGGAATGGTTTTAAATGGTATGTATATAAGTAAATTAATAGCCTCTTATTATTGTTGACCTAAATATAATATTATATGAATTATTTGTAAGGCACAGTAACTTTTGGCTTGTTTTTTTTATGAATTTTTAGGTGTTCGTAGGTAGGGCGATAGTATAGTAGTTTGTCTATTCAGTAGGCAAAGTGTGAACTTTGGTATCCATGGTAGGTTCTGTTTATTAACAATATATGCGGTTATAATTGTAAACTTGTCTTTGTTTTTGTTCTTTATGAGTTTTAGTAGTTTAGTTTGCAGAAAGAAGAATTTTTAAAAAAGTGGAATGTTAACATAGTATTGTATGAATGCATTAGAGTCTTGTATGTAATTAATATGGTGGATAAATGTGGTATATCTTTTAAAAGAAATATTTTTAAATATGCAGTATGGATAGTTTTACTTTTTTATCTACTAAAGTAAATGGATTAAGTAATTGCAACAAAAGGAAATCATTAACGGGATATGTAAAATTAAGTAGAGAAGACTTTATATTCTTGCAAGAGACTCACTTGATAGACAAGGATGTACAATATTTAAATCAGGTTATGAAATGTTACCATCTGCTTCTTTTAACTTAAAGAGGAACTGTTATACTTTGGAGAAAAATCTACTGCAATTCCTAAGGTCATGGAATCCATTAATGATCCCAAAGGAGTATATACATGTGTAATAATTAAATATAATGACAAACTCTATAGACCAGCAAATTTTTACTGGATCTCTGGAATAGTTTCAGGAGTGGCTAAAGATCACTTAAACTTACTACAAAGTCAGTAGAAGGGTAGTTTAATTTTAGCAGGGGATTTTAACTGCATATCTAGTATAAAAGATACAAGTGAACAGAAGAAAGCTAAAATACTTTTATCAG